>NC_080173.1:53396134-53618686 GCF_950295315.1 Erinaceus europaeus
CTTTCATCTATTCATTGTCGGGGTCTAATTCATCTTTAGCATTTGTTTCTTGGTTGTTGTTCTCTGTACTACAGCCTCTGGCCCTTCAAGGTCTCTGCCCAAAAGAAATTCTCCACAAGCTGTCACTCCACTTGCCAGTCAGAGCTGCTTTCTCCCTGCCTCCATCTCATTTTTGAACACTTTTTTAAAAATGTATTGAAATATTTATTATTTTTTGGGTAGAGACAGAGAAACTGAGAAAGAAGGAGGAGGTAGAGAGAGAGGTAGGATAGACAGCATAATGGTTATGCAAAGAGACTCTCATGCCTGAGGCTCTAAAATCCCAGGTTCAATCCCCCATGCCACCATAAGCCAGAGCTGAGCAGTGCTCCAGTAAGAGAGAGAGAGAGAGAGCTGGTGAAGCTCCTCCCTGCAGGTAGGGACTGGAAGCTTGACCCTGGATCCTTGCACATGGTAATGTGTGCACTCAACACTCAACCTGGCCCCTGGACACTTTTATTGAACCTTTGCTTGAGCCAATACTCTCCTCCTAAATTAAAGGGAGAAGGCCCCTCCACCTGGAAGCCTTAGTTGCTGAAAACAAGGTGCTTGGTAGCGGGTTATTGCCTTGTGTTGAATTCTAGAGTCCCTGCCTAGTTCACCAAGCCCAGCCTGGCCCCTGCTGCTCACTTCTGTATTTTTATACTTTGGTGATTATTTATATCTGCCGATGAGCCCAAACACGTTCTGACTGCATGTCCAGCTTGCCTACTCCTGTGCTTTCTGACTGACGTCTTGCCACGAACCTGCGGGATTCCAGGAGACATATCTTCAAAAGCATTTCAAAACGGAGAAGAAAAAAAAAAATACAAAAACGTGACAAAATGTTCTGCAAAGAGTAATTAGGAATTGGGACTGGGTGTTGGCTCACCTGGTTAAAATTAAAATGCACAAGGACCCAGGGGGTCACCACTTGCAAGAGGGAAGCTTCACAAGCTCTCCCTCTCTCCCCTCCCCCTCTCAGTTTCTCTCTTTATACAATAATAAATAAATATATTTTTTAAAAAGAGTAACTAGGAGTTGTTTGCAATATGTGTGCTTTTGTTCATCACCACTGGCTTTAAAAAGCATTTTCCACTTGTATTCCTTTTAATTTGTTTCTCTCTTGTTCCTCTAACCAGCTTGCAATAACAGGACAGACTCTCTGTTCTCCATTATTTCCCCTCAAAGCAAATCTCTGTTCTTAGGTCTCACTCATTATTTCAATTTAATGCATACTGAGTATACACCAAAAGTATGTGGTTTTATAATTCATCCTCACCCTAACCAAGGTTATTGCTGCGTCTCAGTGCCTAATTGACTTCCTTTCTTTTCTTTTCTTACTTTTTTTTTTTAAAGATTTTATTTATTGGGTGGGGTAAATAGCATAATAGTTATGCAAAGAGACTTTCATGCCTGAGGCTCCAAAGTCCCAGGTTCAATTCCCCACCACCACCACCACACTACCGTATACCAGAGCTGAGCAGTACTCCGGTTAAACAATAAATAAAAAGATTTTATTTAGTAATGAGCAAGATAGGAGGAGAGAAAGAACCAGATATCACTTTGGTACATGTGCTGCCAGGGATTGAACTTGGGACCTCCAAGTTTGAAAATCCAATGCTTGAAAATCCAATGTTTTATTCACTGCGCCACCTCCCAGACCACAAAATCTTTTTACTTATTTTTTTTAATTATTGGATAGAGACATATAAGTTACAAGGGGTGGGGAAGACAGGGAGAGAGACACCTGCAGCACTACTTCACCACTCGTGAAGCTTTCCACCTGCAGGTGGGCACAGGGCTTGAACCTGGGTTCTTGTGCACTGTAATGTGTGCACTTAATCAAGTGCGCCACCACCTGGCCCTGATTGACTTTCCATCACTCTAGGAGGTCTTTTTTTCCTCCCTCTAGATACAGGATGAGAGAGGGAAAGAGACAGACAGAGGAGAGACACCATAATACCACCCCACCAGTACTGAAGTCTCCTCTGATAGGCATTCCCAGGTGGTGGCCTGGAGCTTCTAGAACTTTACCAGGTGAGCCACCTGCCAGGCGCCCTTTGGTGATCTTCTTTAAGGATAATAGATCCAGAGTTTAATGAGGATGAGAACTTGATTAAGGGTTGAGGAACCCAGGATTTTTGTTTCTTTTTTGCCACCAGAGCTATCATTGAAGCTCAGTGCCAGCACAACAAAACCATGGCTCCTGGTGGCCTTTTTTTTTTTTCTTTCTATTTTATTTTTACTTGACAGAAACTGAGAGGGAAGGGGAGATAGAGTATATAACATAAAGGTTATGCAAAGAGACTCTCATGCCTGAGGCTCAAAGTCCCAGGTTCAATCCCCCCATCACCGTAAACCAAAGAAAGCTGAGCAGTGCTCTGGTGAAAAAAGAGAGAGAGAGAAAGAAACTGGGAATTCAGGACTCTGGCAGTTGTACCCCTGTTATCTTGTAATTTTGTAAATGAATATTAATTCACTAATAAATTTTATAAAAGAGAGAGGGGAAAAAATAGCAGCAGACCTGCTTTATGGCTTGTGAAGCATGTGGGGAGCAGGGGCTCAAAATCAGATCCTTGGGCATGGTGATAGGTACCCTTAGCCAGGTACATCACTGCCCAGCTCCAGGTTTCTGTTTCTGTCACTGTCATTTTCTAGGGAAATGGCAAATCCAGCTGTGGGGGAAGTGCAGGGATAGGTGTGAACAGAGGCTGACTTCCTGTCGTCCAGTCCTGGAGTCCTTCCTACAGTAAAGGTTAGAGTCCAGTGAATTCCCTGCAAGTGATAATGACTGAAACTTTTCTGAAGATAAGACCTCCTGTCTTGTACCTCTGCCTGTAGCCAGGTTTTCCAGTTTACCTTCAAGCCCAGAGAAGTCTAGAACATAGAAGTCTAGAACATAGGGCCCTTCCCCACCAAGGTGACCTTTGTCTATCTGCCACTTTATCCAATCACTACCTTTTTCTTTTTCCCTTCTAGGAGCTTTCATAGCTCAGCTCTGGCCCACTTAGTCACAGAAAAGCTAACATTAGGGCAGGGGTAGATAGCATAATGGTTATTCAAAGAGACTGTCATACCTGAGGCTCCCAAGTCCCAGGTTCAATCCCCTGCATCATCATAATCCAGAGCTGAGCAGTGCTCTAGTGAAGAAAAAAAAAAAAGAATATTAATGTTAAGCAGGAGGCACTTCTAAAAAGACCCTAGGAGGTACTTTATTTATTTATTTATTTATTTATTTATTTATTTATTTTTACCAGAGCTGTCCTCATGTCCTCAGCTCTGGTTTATGGTGCTGCCAGGGATTGAACCTGGGACCTTTAAGCTTCAAGCACAGAAAATCTGTTTGTGGGCATAGGGTAGATAGCATAATGGTTATGCAAAGAGAATCTCGTGCCTGAGGCTCCAAAGTCCCAGGTTCAATCTACCACACCACCATAAGCCAGAGCTGAGCAGTGCTCTGGTAAAAAAAAAAAAAAAAAAAAAACTGTGAAACTCCCTTGCCCAGGAGGTATATAATTATATATTATACATTAATATATATATCAGAAATTGAGAAAGGAAGGGTAGATAGAGAAAGAGACATCCTATGGCTTGTGAAGCTGCCCCCTGCAGGTGGGAACTAGGGGCTTGAATCCTTATCCTGGCTTATAGTAATGTTTGTGCTCAACTAAGTGCACCACTACCTGGCCCCCAGGAGGCATTTTTCTTTTAAAGAAATTTATTTATTTTTAAAGATTTTATTTATTTATGAGAAAGATAGGAGAGAGAAAGAATCAGACATCATTCTGGCATATGTGCTGCCATGGATCGAACTCAGGACCTCATGCTTGAGAGTCCAAAGCTTTACCACTGCGCCACTTCCCAGACCACGTCAGGAGGCATTTTTAAAACAAATGTAATCAGGTCCAGAAACAGCTATCAGTGAGAACCTTGGCAGTGAGAACTCTGGCGCTGGGCTGCAACCTCAAGCAACTTCCAGCAGAGCATCTGAAGGGTCACTGTTTATCAGCTGCCAGAGATCCAGGATGCCACTCAGACATGCCCTCAACAGGGCATCTCCTCCAGGAACCTGCCTCCAGAAAAGGCTGCATTGATGTGAAAACCACTTTTGGAAAGAACACAAAAGAGTTTTAAAATATTTATTTATTTTTGCCTCCAGGATTATCACTGAGGCTCAGTGCCAGCACTATGAATCCATACCTTCTGGTGGGTATTTTGTCATTTTACTAGATAGAACAGAGATAAATGATAAGGGGAGGAGGAGACAGAAAGAAAGATAGATACCTGAAAACCTGCTTCACTGCCATGCAGCATTGCCTCTGTAGGTGGGGAGTCGGAGGCTCAAACTCGGATCCTTGCGCAGGTCCTTGTGTAGTTCTTTTTTTTTTTTTAATTTTATTTATTCCCTTTTTGTTGCCCTTGTTGTTTTATTGTTGTAGTTATTATTGATGTCGTTGTTGTTGGATAGGACAGAGAGAAATGGAGAGAGGACGGGAAGACAGAGAGGGGGAGAGAAAGACAGACACCTACAGACCTGCTTCACCGCCTGTGAAGGGACCTGCCTGCAGGTGGGGAGCCGGGGCTCGAACCGGGATCCTGACGCCAGTCCTTGAGCTTGGCGCCACCTGCGCTTAACCCACTGCGCTACAGCCCGACTCCCGTAGTTCTTTTTTTTTAAAAAAAAATATTTTATTAGTTTTTCTTTTTTGTTGCCCTTGTTTTTATCATTGTTGTGGTTATTACTGTTGTTATTGATGTTGTTGCCAGATAGGACAGAGAGAAATGGAGAAAGGAGGGGAAGACTGAGATGGGGAGAGAAAGACAGACACCTGTAGACCTGCTTCACCGCTTGTGAAGCAACACCACCTGCAGGGGGTTCGAACCGGGATCCTTATGCGGGTCCTGGAGTTTCATGTCATGTGTGCTTACCCCGCTGTGCTCTAGCCCGACTCCCTCTTGTGTAGTTCTATGTACACTTAACTGGGCATGTCACTGCCTGGCCCCAGAGCTTTTATAATTTGCTCAAGCTTTCACTTCCTTTGTCATTGGGAAAGTCTCTCCATATGCAACTCCAACCCTGTTCTACATCCTGAATAATAAGATTGTTTTTGTTGTTTTCCAGAATATACCATATAGTATCTCTTCTTTTTATTCCATTGGGGTTTTGTACCTGCATGATTCCACTGCTTCGGGTGGACATTTCTTCCTGTTAGCTTCATATAAAAAAAGACAAAAACAGGGAACAAGAGACACCACAGCACTACTCCACCATAAATGGAGCTTCCCAGGGCCGGGTGGTGGTGCACCTGGTTGAAGAACACGTATTACAATTCTCAAGGACCCAGGTTCAAGTCCCTGGTCCCCACCTACAGGAGGAACGCTTTGTGACAGGTGAAGCAGTGCTGCAGGTGTCTCTCTCCCTCTCTATCAACCTCTTGATTTCTGGCTGTCTCTATCCAATAAATAAAGATAATAATAAAAAAACAGAGCTGGGAGTCGATTGGTAGCGCAGCGGGTTAAGTGCATGTGGTGCAAAGTGCAAGGACCCACGTAAGGATCCCGGTTCCAGCCCCCAGCTCCCCACCTGCAGGGGAGTGCTTCACAAGCGGTGAAGCAGGTCTGCAGGTGTCTTTCTCTCCCCCTTTCTTGTTATGCCCAGAAGTTCGAGTCCCGATCTCACACAAAGAAGACCAGAATCACATGCAGTAGCAAGAGCCTTTATTATCAAGCTTAAGCTTGGGCCGCCAACACCCTTCCAAGCAAAGGGAGAGTCTGCGACCTCGATCACTTCTCATCCCACCTTTTTACAGTTATCACAGGGTGGGCACAGGTGGAAATATCCACACAAAACAAGGAACAATTGGCCTTGGGCCAACAGCTGCTCTTAATATTTGGGGTCCCTCTCCAACCCCACACTCTGTCTTGCCCTCCTCTCTCCATTTCTCTCTGTCCTATCTAACAATGACATCAATGACAACAATAAAAAACAATGGAAACAAAAGGGAAAATAAATAAATATATATATTTATTATTTTTTTTAAAAAATAAATATATATTTATTATTTTTTTTAAAAAATAGAGCTTCCCATGGAGGCATAGTCCTCCTGTGTGGAGCCAGGGGCTTCAGGAAGTATCTCCTGGATATATATATATATATATATATATATATGTGTGTGTGTGTATATATATATATATATATATATATATATATATATATATATTAAACTAGGGTGGGGGAACTGTACCCTGTATTTGTATAATCTTGTAAATCACTATTAATCACAAATAAAATAATAGCTTGTAAAAAATAAATAGGAGTGGGGGAGACAGCATAATGGTTATGCAAACACACTCTCATGCCTGAGTCTCTGAGGTCCCAGCTTCACTCCCCCAACCATCATAAGCCAGAGCTTAGCAGTGTTCTGGTAAATAAAAACAAAACAAACAACAACAACAAGACGATATATACTTACATAGTGTGCTTACTTTGTTATGTACACAAGCCAGGTTCAGACCCAACTCCACTATACCGAAGGGAGCTCTATGATGTCCTTCTCTCTGCCTCTCAATCTCTGTTCCTGTCTAGCTGAAAAAAATTGGCCTGGAGAGGAGAAATCCAAGTGATGACAAAAACAAACAAGCAAACAAACAGAAAAGTCATTTTGCAAATGGAACATCAGGATATAGAGGGATTGGGTTGGCAAGATAGCTTATCTGGGAAGGTGCCTGCTTTGTTATACACGTGACTCACATTTGAGCCTCCAGTATAACACAAGGGAGTACTATAGTGCTGGGGGTAGCTTTGGTGCTATGATGTCTCTCCTCTCCTCTTCTAGCTCTCTGTCTCTCTCTCTCTCTCTCTTTCTCCCCTCCTATCTGAAAAAACTCAACCTGTAGTGGTGAAGCCCCAGTGAAGACATTAAAAAAAAAAAAAGACTCAGAGAGGTTCAAGACAGCTTAATCGGTTAATCCCCTGCACCACTGTAAACCAGAGATGATCAATGAGCTGGTTAAAAGAGAGAGATTAAGGGGTGGAGGGTATGCATAATGGTTATGCAAACAGACTGTCTTGCCTGAGGCTCCAAAGTCTCAGGTTCAATCCCTCGCACCACCATAAACCAGAATTGAACAGTGCTCTGGTTAGATTTAAAAAATAATAATAAGGGTGGAGGGTATATAGCATAATGATTATGCAAACAGACTCTCATGCCTGAGGCTCCAAAATCCCACCAGGTTCAATAATCCCCCATACTACCATAAGCCAGAGCTGAACAGTGCTCTGGTTAAAAAAAAAAAAAAAAAAAGGAATGAAAAATAATAATAAAATAAAGAAAGAAAGATTAAGTAAGTCAAACAAAAAAGTTGGGATTTGAATTCAGACTGTCCAACTTCAGAACATATGTGCTTAATTATAACATTATGTCTCCCTCCAGTTTTCTCCATGTGGGATAATTCTACCTCCATAAGCCTGTCATTATTTCACTTTGATTCAGAAAAGTCTAACACTGGTCTCAACAACCCTAAATAGATTTAGATTAAAGACCAGAGCCATAGAAGTTTTCCTTTCCGTCAGTCAATTCAGTTTCTGACCACATTCATCCCAACCACCCTCCTTGTACAACTCATGTTCTTCTCGCCAAGGCAGTTCTTAAGCCTGGTCAGAGGACTTCATTAGCCATCCAGGGACACTGGCAAACAGTGGTCTAGGTCACAAGGGGAAAATAGGGTAAGCGAGATCGCTTTGCGGTTATACGGACTCTCACGCCTGACACTCCGAGTAGGTCCCAAGTTCAGTCTCCCACACCACCATAAGCCAGACCTGAACAGTGCTCTGGTAAACAATAATAAGAAGAAGTAAGAAGAAGGAGAATAGGCAAGGGAGATGGAGGCCCCACTATAAAGTAGCTATATTTGCTAATCAAAAATCATTTGGAGTAAATCTAACCAAAGAAGTGAAATACTTGTACACTGAAAATTATGAGTCACTACTCAAGGAAATTGAAAAAGATGCAAAGAAGTGGAAAGATATTCCATGTTCATGGGTTGGAAGAATTAACATCATCAAAATGAATATACTACCCAGAGCCATATACAAATTTAATGCTATCCCCATCAAGATCCCAAGCACATTGTTTAGGGGAATAGAAAAAATGCTACAAATGTTTATCTGGAACCAGAAAAAACCTACAATTGCCAAAACAATCTTGAGAAAAAAGAACAAAACCAGATCACACTCCCAGATCTCAAACTGTATTATAGGGCCATTGTCATCAAAACTGTTTGGTACTGGAACATGAATAGACATGCTGACCAGTGGAATAGAATTGAGAGCCCAGAAATGAGGTCCCACACCTATGGACATCTAATCTTTGACAAAGGGGCTCAGACTATTAAATGGGGAAAGCAGAGTCTCTTCAACAAATGGTGTTGGAAACAATGGGTTGAAGCATGCAGAAGAATGACACTGAACCACTGTATTTCACCAAATACAAAAGTAAATTCCAAGTGGATCAAGGACTTGGATGTTAGACCACAAACTATCAGATACTTAGAAGAAAATATTGGCAGAACTCTTTTCCACATAAATTTTAAAGACATCTTCAATGAAACAAATCCAATTACAAAGAAGACTAAGGCAAGTATAAACCTATGGGACTACATCAAATTAAAAAGCTTCTGCACAGCAAAAGAAACCACTACCCAAACCAAGAGACCCCTCACAGAATGGGAGAAGATCTTTACATGCCATACATCAGACAAGAGTTTAATTAATAACCAACATATATAAAGAGCTTGCCAGACTCAACAACAAGA
Organism: Erinaceus europaeus; assembly: GCF_950295315.1. Taxonomy (NCBI): domain Eukaryota; kingdom Metazoa; phylum Chordata; class Mammalia; order Eulipotyphla; family Erinaceidae; genus Erinaceus; species Erinaceus europaeus. The sequence goes on from NC_080173.1 coordinate 53,404,970, forward strand.
CAACAAATAACCCCATCCAAAAATGGGGGGAGGACATGGACAGAATATTGACCACAGAAGAGATCCAAAAGGCCGAGAAACACATGAAAAAATGCTCCAAGTCTCTGATTGTCAGAGAAATGCAAATAAAGACAACAACAAGATACCACTTCACTCCTATGAGAATGTCATACATCAGAAAAGGTAACAGCAGCAAATGCTGGAGAGGGTGTGGGGTCAAAGGAACCCTCCTACACTGCTAGTGGGAATGTAAATTGGTCCAGCCTCTGTGGAGAACAGTCTGGAGAACTCTCAGAAGGCTAGAAATGGACCTACCCTATGATCCTGCAATTCCTCTCCTGGGGATATGTCCTAAGGAACCCAACACATCCATCCAAAAAGATCTGTGTACACATATGTTCTTGGCATCACAATTTGTAATAGCCAAAACCTGGAAGCAACCCAGGTGTCCAACAACAGATGAGCGGCTGAGCAAGTTGTGGTCTATATACACAATGGAATACTACTCAGCTGTAAAAAATGGTGACTTCACCGTTTTCAGCTGATCTTGGATGGACCTTGAAAAGTTCATGTTGGGAGTCGGGCTGTAACACAGCGGGTTAAGCACAGGTGGCGCAAAGCACAAGGACCGGCATAAGGATCCTGGTTCCAGCCCCCAGCTCCCCACCTGCAGGGGAGTCGCTTCACAGGCGGTGAAGCAGGTCTGCAGGTGTCTATCTTTCTCTCCTCCTCTCTGTCTTCCCCTCCTCTCTCTATTTCTCTCTGTCCTATCCAACAATGACAACAACAATAAAAACTACAACAATAAAACAACAAGGGCAACAAAAGGGAATAAATAAATTAAATAAATATTTTAAAAAAAGAAAAGAAAAATAAGAAAAATTCATGTTAAGTGAAATAAGTCAGAAACAGAAGGATGAATATGGGATGATATCACTCTCAGGCAGAAGTTGAAAAATAAGATCAGAAAAGAAAACACAAGTAGAACCTGAAATGGAATTGGCGTATGGCACCAAAGTAAAAGATTCTGGGGTGGGTGGTTGGGGAGAATACAGGTCCAAGAAGGATTCAGAAGACCTAGTGGGGGTTGTATTGTTATATGGAAAACTGGCATGTGTTATGCATGTACAAACTATTGTACTTACTGTTGAATGTAAAACATTAATTCCCCAATTAAAAAAAAAAGTGGAGGGAAAAAAAAAGAGAAAACACAAGTATAACCTGAACTGGTGTTGGTGTATTGCACCAAAGTAAAAGACTCTGGAGTGGGTGGAGGGGAGAGAGAGTACAGGTCCAAGAAGGATGACAGAGGACCTAGTGGGTGTTGTATTGTTATATGGAAAACTGAGAAATTTTATGCATGTATTGTATTTAACTATTGCATTTACTGTTGAATGTAAAATATTAATCCTCCAATAAAGAAATTTAAAAAAATAAAAATAAAAAATAAGTAAATTGGGTGGTGGAGATAGCATAATGGTTATGCAAACAAACTCTCATGCCTAAGGCTCCAAAGTTCCAGGTTCAATCCCCCACACTACCATAAACCAGAGCTGAGCAGTGCTCTGGTGTTTCTTTCTCTCTGTGTCTGTCTCTGTCTGCATCTAAATAACATAAATAAAATATTTTAAAATAAATAAATAAATATTTTTAAAAACTTTTATTTTTATTTACTTATTGGATAGAGACAGAGAGAAATTGAGTGGGGGAGATAGAGAGGGAGAGAAACAGAGAGGCGCCTACAGCCCTGCTTCACCACTTGTGAAGTTTTCTCCCTGCAGGTGAGGACCAGGTGCTTGAACCTGGGTCCTTGTGCACTGTAATGTCTGCACTTAACCAGGTGCGCCACCACCTGGCTCCCTGGTGTAGGAACTTAGTAAAATACCATCTCTTTCCCGTGTGTGTGTGTGTGTGTGTGTGTGTGTGTGTGTGTGTGTGTGTGTGTGTGTGCCTGTGCATGCACACACACATTCATGCACGCAACTCTGGGTCAATTTTTCATCCAGACAGAGAAAGAGACTCCACAGGACCTCCCCACGTAGTGTCAGGGCTAGAACCTAGGTCACAGGCATGAAAACAAAGCAGAAACTCTAGTTGGTAAACTGTCTCTCTGGCCTCTTCCCCATCTTATCTTGAGATCAAAAACGATAGTGTTGAGGGTAGTTGTACAACTAAGTATTATCTTCCAGAGCTTAACAGAGGTTCCTGAGCAAGAAGAAGGAAGTCTGGACCTGCAGCCTCTGATTCAGTAGCTAAGCTAAGGAGCAGTAGCCTGGGCCTCCTGGTGGGGAGTCTGGGGTTCTGCCTAACACTCCAGTCCATGTAGTTCCTCCCAAGCCCTTTCTAGGAGCATTAAAAACCTTGACACCTGAGGAGTACCCACAGCGTGTTAGAGCAGTATCGTGCTGTTAGTAACTGCAATGTGCACTCACTTCCCAGTGAAAGGTGATTTATGTACCAACTGTGTACAAGCAGAGTTGCAACTGACTGGCTAACATTCTGTTTTGTTGTCATTTAAATAGGTATACATTTCCACTTTGTGATTATTTGAAATGTTTTCATCTCGAAACAAATAACTTTTCCTCTAGGTTTCAACTCAAAGCCTATGTCTAAATAATGAACCAGGGTTTAAATCAAGTTGATTAGATCATTGGCCCAGAGCTTGTTAATTCCAGAGCTCATTGGGACCACCCCACTCCATCTATCCATGCCCAGCTATACACCCACCCAAATATCAGCTATACACCCACCCAAATATCATTATATACGCACAGACATGCTATCTTAATCTATCTAAACTTTTATCCTTTCTATCAAGACTGCCTAGGGGAGAAAAACTTAAGAGAAGCCCATATGGTATGAGACTGCCCTCTAGAGGTTGCTCCTTGAAGGTGCAGTGGTGGAGCCTCTTCCACCACCACAACCAGACTGAAATCAACCCCACCACTCACTGACACTTATCAATAACAACTTATACCAGGCACCATGTGCATAATCTGGGGACAAAAGACTGTAAAAAGGAATAAAACTCACCCCTGTCCTCCAGGAAGTCATTGTTCATTGTGGTGACATTCACCATTCAGGGTGATACATGCCATCATAGGTGTGTGTACCAGGTTCCATGGGAGTAAGTCTGAGGCAATATGGAAAGGCACCACATGTTGGGGAGGGGGTAGATGGTAGTGCAGTGTGTTAAGCACAGGTGGCACGAAGTGCAAGCACTGGCATAAAGATCTCGGTTTGAGCCCCTGGTTCTCCACCTGCAGGGGAGGTTGCTTCACAAGCAGTGAATCGGATCTGCAGATGTCTATCTTTCTCTCCCCCTCTCTGTCTTCCCCTCTCTCAATTTCTCTCTGAATAATAACAACAACAAGGGAAACAAAATGGGGGGGGGAATAGCTTCCAAGAGCGGTGGATTCGTGGTGCAGGCACAAGGGCATGAGTTCAAGCCCCTGATCCCCACCTGCAGGGAAAAGCTTTGCAAGTGGTGAAGCAGTGTTACAGGTGTTTCTCTGTCTCTCTCCCTGTCTATCTCACCCACCCTCTCAATTTTTGGCTGTCTCTACGCAATGAATAAATAATTTTTTTTTCTCCAGAGTTATTGCTGGGGCTCCGTGCCTGCACCATGAATCCACTGCTCCTGGAGGCAATTTTTTTTTTATTTCTTTATTGGGGAATTAATATTTTACATTCAACAGTAAATACAATAGTTTGTACATGCATAACATTCCCCAGTTTCCCATATAACAATACAACCCCCACTATGTCATTTATCATCCTTCATGGACCTGTATTCTCCTCACCCACCCACCCCAGAGTCTTTTACTTTGGTGGGAATATTTGTTGTCTTGTTGTTGAGCTGGAGGCAATTTTTTTTCCCTTTTTGTTGCCATTGTTGTTTTTTTTGCCTTGTTTTGGTTATTATTATTGTTGTTGATGTCGTTGTTGGATAGGACAGAGAGAAACCGAGAGAGGAGGGGAAGACAGAGAGGGGGAGAGAAAGATAGACCTGCTTCACCACCTGTGAAGCGACTCCCCTGCAGGTGGGGAGCCGGGTGCTCAAACCGAGATCCTGAAGCAGGTCCCTGCGCTTTGCACCATGTGCTCCTGACCCGCTGCGCCACCACCCAACTCCCTAAATAAAAGACTTTTAGTCTTTTCAGTCTCTTTGCATAACCATCATGCTATCTCCTACACCTTCTAGCTCTAGCTTTGGGGGTCTCTCTCTCTCAATTTATTTATTTATTATAAAAGAGAGGGAGGGAGAGAGAATCAGAGCATCACTATGGCACATATGAGCTCAAAACCCCGCCCTTGAGAGTTCAACACTTCAGCAGCCTGGCGGTGGCACATCCAGTTAAGTGCACATAGTAGAAGCACGAGGACCCACGCAAATTTCAGAGTTTGAGCCCCCACCTTCCCACCTGCAGGGGAGACACTTCACAAATGGTGCAGGTCTGCAGGTGTCTCTGTGTCTCTCCCTCTTTATCTCCCCCTTCTCTCTCAATTTCTCTGTCCTGTTCAATAAAATGGGGGGGGGGGAATGGCCACTAGGAGCAGTGGATTCATAATGCAGGCACTAAGCCCCAGTGATAACCCTGGAAACAAAAGAGAGAGAGAGAGGTGTCTGGGAGATGATGCAGTAGATAAAGCAGTGGGCTCTCAAGCAGGAGGTCCTGAGTTCAGTCCCCGACAGCACATGTACCAGAGTACATGTCTGGTTCTTTCTCTCTTTCCTCCTATCTTTCTCATGAGTAAATAAATAAAATTAAAAAGAAAGAGAGAATTTAACACTTCACATACTACACCACCTCGCAGGCCACTATGTACCTCTCTATCTGAAATAAAAAGAATGAGAGAAGAGGAAGAAGTGTCCTAGAGGCAACGGAATCGGCATGTATATGGGAGGGTTTCAGCACCGCTAACAAAAATTTTTTTCCCTTTTGTTGCCCTTGTTTATTGTCATTGTTGCTGTCGTTGTTGGATAGGACAGAGAGAAATCGAGAGAGGAGAGGAAGACAGAAGGGGGGAGAAAGAGAGACATCTGCAGACCTGCTTCACTGCCTGTGAAGTGACTTCCCTGCAGGTGGGGAGCCGGGGGCTCGAACTGGGATCCTGATGTGGGTCTGCGTGCTTTATGCCATGTGCACTTAATCTGCTGCGCCACTGCCAGCTCCTCCCACCAATTTTTTTTCTGAATTTTTTTTTAAAGGAGACATTAACAAAATCGTAGGATAGGAGGGGTACAACTCCACACAGTTCCCATCACCAGATCTCTATATCCCATCCCCTCCCCTGATAGCTTTCCCATTCTCTATCTCTCTGGGAGTATGGACCCAAGGTCATTTTGGGCTGCAGAAGGTGGAAGGTCCAGCTTCTATAATTGCTTCCCTGCTGAATATGGGCATTGACTGATCAATCCATACTCCCAGCCTGCCTCTCTCTTTCCCTAGTAGGGTGGGTCTCTGGGGAAGCAGAGCTCCGGGACACATTGGTGGGGTCATCTGTCCAGGGAAGTCTGGTCGGCATTCTGCTGGCATTTGGAACCTGGTGGCTGAAAAGAGAGTTAACATACAAAGCCAAACAAATTGTTGAACAATTATGGACTTAAAGGCTGGAATAGTACAGATGAAGTGTTGGGGGGTACTCACTGCAGACTATTGTGTCCTTTTGCTTTCAGGTATATATTTTGCCCTAGTTAATGGATATGTGTGAATATATGCTCTATCTCAGGGGACCTGGTCTACATTTAGGTTTTGGGACTTTGTTAGGAAGTGAACCACCTGGGATGGAACTAGAAAATACCATGAAAGGAAAGGTCTCACCTGACTAATGAAGCTGAAGGGTTGTCATTCCACGCCTGAAGTCTCTGGACACCGTCTGAAGTGAAGCATGCTGAGGTGGCACTCGTTGCATTGACTAGTTTGTGATCAGTGGATGCAATATTATTTGATATGAATTGAGAGAAGCATGCAGGAAAGTGCACCCCACCCTAAGGTTCCAGAACTGTGGGAAATATAGGCTCTATAGTAGAAATGTGGGGTTCCTGCTGTCTTAGGGTTCAAGAAGACAATGGATAGCTATTGTTATCATCACATTATTATTGGGTTAACTTTGAAAAGTCCCTTTGTTAGGATTTGCTGTACAATACCCAACATATAGCTGTGCCACTGGTTGCTTCTGTTCTCCCTGGTCTAGGCTTTTTAAAGAGTCAACATATCGAAGACTCACTTTATATATTAAAAAGACTCAGTCTATACAGACCAGAGACAAAGCAGGAGAAGAAGCAAAGGCTGCTGGCCCGGGCTGAAAAGTGGGTTTGTAGTGCAGGCGCCGAGTCTCAGCAATAACCCTGGAGGCAAAAAAAAAATTATTTATTTTATTTTATTTTAAAGAGAAATTCAGAGAGAGAGAGAGAGAAACATCAGAGCACTGCTCAGCTCTGACTTACTGTGGTACGGAGACTGAACTTGGGACTTAGGAGCCTCAGGCATGAGAGTCTGTGTGCATAACCATTATGCTATCTGCCTCGCCACCCCAAAATTTTTTAATGAAAAAAAAGGGGGAGCCGGGCAGTAGCGCAGCGGGTTAAGCACATATGGCACAAGGTACAAGGACTGGCGAAATGATCCCAGTTTGAGCCCCTGGCTCCCCACCTACAGGGGAGTCGCTTCACAGGTGGTGAAGCAGGTCTGCAGGTGTCTATATTTCTCTCCCCCTCTCTGTCTTCCCCTCCTCTCTCCGTTTCTCTCTGTCCTATCCAACAATGACAATAATAATAACTACAACAATAGAGCAACAAGGGCAACAAAAGGGAATAAATAAATAAATAAATAATGGGGGGGAGTATATTTCTTTCTTACATACATGAGTTCCTGGGTTGCATCGCCAGCACCACATGAAAGCACCAAAGACAGGAGTCGGGCGGTAGCACAGTGGTTAAGCGCAGGTGGCGCAAAGCACAATGACCCACGAGAGGATCCCGGTTCAAGCCCCCGGCTCCCCACCTGCAGGGGAGTCGTTTCACAAGCGGTGAAGCAGGTCTGCAGGTGTCTATCTTTCTCTTCCCTCTCTATCTCCCCCTCCTCTCTCCCTTTCTCTCTGTCCTATCCTACAACGAAGACAACAATAATAACTACAACAATAAAACAAGGGCAAAAACAAAGGGAAAAATGAATGAATAAATAAATATTTAAAAAAAAGAAAGAAAGCACCAAAGACAGAGAAAGAGGATGTCCCGTGTATGGTGGAATGGTACCTTAGTGTCTGTTTATCTGTCTCGTAAAAATATTTTTGCAGAGGAGACCTGCCACCATCTCAGGTCTCTTGCCCTTGTCTGGCCCCACCTGAGAGCACTGAAGCCTGAATACTATGATCCTTATGGGGGACCAACCTTGTACCTCCGGGAGATCCACACTCTCCCCTGGGAGCTCTAGGGAATCCAAACCACCCAAAAACCTCTGCCTCCTAGCTCCGCAGTGAATTATCCAGAAGGAACACCCAACAGAGGTAGTACCCCTCTCCTCTCCGCACCTCCTCTTGCATCTTCAGGCCTGAAGTCGAATCCTCCTCCCCTGGAGAAGTAGTAGGATCTTCTTCTCACACTCTGAACCAGTCTTTGAGAGACTGAAATATGACTACATTTCCTTGCTGCATTCATAAAATAGTTCATCCAGTGAAGACAGTGACTACTGACAAGGCCACCCTGCTTTTTCTGATACTCTGCACCTGGAAGTTGTGATATTTAAGTCTTATGATGTAATCAGTATTTTATCCTCTAGATTTGAATGAAGACTTGGACATAACTGTGCGGTTAAAGAAAAGCCCCGAATTTTGACAACAGCCGTTAACCCTAAACCAACTGTTCCTTGTTCTGCATAAATATTTCCACCTGTACCCACCCTGTGCTAACTATAAAGGTGGAATGAAAAATTATCGGGGTTGGGGGTCGGGCGGTGGCGCAGTGGGTTAAGCGCATGTGGCACAAAGCGCTGGGACCCGCGTAAGGATCCCAGTTGAGCCCCCGGCTCCCCGCCTGCAGGGGATTCGCTTCACAGGCGGTGAAGCAGGTGTCTGTCTGTCTTCCCCTCCTCTCTCCATTTCTCTCTCTCCTATCCAACAATGAACAGCATCAACAATGGCAATAATAATGACCACAACGAGGCTACAACAACAAGGGCAACAAAAAGGGAAAAAAAATGGCTTCCAGGAGCGGTGGATTCATGGTGCAGGCACCTAGCCCAGCAATAACCCTGGAGGGGAAGAAAAAAAAAAAAAGATCGTGGTTGCAGACTTCTGCCTTGCATGGAAGGGTGTCGGCAGCCCAAGCTTAAGCTTGCAAATAAAGGCTCTTGTTATTGCATGTGATTCTGGTCTTCATTGCGTGAGATCGGGACTCGAACTTCCAGGCATAACATTTGGGGGCTTCTCCGGGATCCCCATCTCACTAAAGGAACGCCAGCCTTACTGAGCCTTCAGGACCCGTCAAACTTCAGGTATTTTTAGCGAGAGATCCCTTGAAGTGGAAAGCAGACACGCTGGGAGGCAAGGCAAAGGCAAGTCCCAGGTTCAGTCAATCCCCACACCACCATAAGCAAGAGCTGAGCAGTGCTCAGGTAGAAAAAAAAAAAAAAAAAAAAAGGGAAAGGGAAGGATGAAAGTGGTTGCACTGAATAGGGAAATGGGTAAAGAAGGCAGGGCAAGGGCAAGGCAAGGGCTGGGCGAGGCAAGGCCTTCTAGATGAACAGTCATGTCACTGGTTCTTTTCTCCCCACTAACTCATTACCCTTTATTTTAATGTTTGTTTATTTATTTATTTATTTATTTTACTGGAGCACTGCTCAGCTCTGGCTTATGGTGGTACAGGGGATTGAATTTAGGACTTGCAGCTACAGGCAGATAGTCTGCCATCTTCCCAGGTTTGTGAACAGCTGATTAAGTCTGGTTCTCTCACACCAACTCTTGTCTCTCAATTTTTAGGCCTTCTAACTAGTTAACAGTTTGAGACTCACTTCCATCAACAAATCAGGAAATGACAGGTGTTGTGAAGAAAAAGTAACTCTGCTACACTGCTGGTGGGAATGAAAACTGGGGCAGCCCCTTTGGAAGAGTGTATGGAGAGTCCTTAAGCAAATAAAAACTGAATTACCTGTGGTCCAGGAGGTGGCACAGTGATAAGGCTTTGGACTCTCAAGCATGAGGTCCTGAGTTCTATCCCCGGCAGTACATGTGCCAGGGTGATGTCAGGTTCTTTCTCTCTCCTCCTATCTTCTTCATTAATAAGTAAATAAGATCTTTATTTAAAAAAAAAAACTGAATTAACTTATGATCCAACAAACCACTCTTAGGCATTTATTCATCCATTTTGTCCCAAAGGACACTCAAACACTGATTCAAAGGGACATATGCACCCTCTGTTCATAGCTACATTATTCATAATAGTGAAAGCAGCCTAAATGCCCATCAACAGACGATTGGCTAAAGAAGCTGTGTGACGGGAGTCAGGCGGTAGCACAGTGGGTTAAGCGCACGTGGCACGAAGTGAAAGGACCGGCGTAAGGATCCCGGGTGTCTTTCTCTCCTCCTCTCTGTCTTCCCCTTCTCTCTCCATTTCTCTCTGCCCTATCCAACAATACCATCAGTAACTACAACAATAAAACATAAATAATAATTTTAATAATAAATAATTTTTTTAAAAAGTTATGTACCAGGCAGTGGTGCACCTGTTAAGTGTACACATTACAGTGCACAAGGACCTTGGTTCAAGTCCCTGGTCCCCACCTTCAGGGGGAAAGCTTCACAAGTGGTGAAGTAGGAATGCAGGTATCTCTGTCTCTTTGCCTCTCTATCTCCCTTTCCCTTCTCAATCTCTCTCACATCTCCAAGGTTATTGCTGGAGCTTGGTGCCAGCACTACGAATCCTCCGCTCCTGGCTGCTATTCTTTCCATTTTACTTTTTCGATAAGACAGAGAGAAATTGATAGGGGAGGGGAAGATAAAGAGGAGAGAGAGAGACAAATGCAGACTTGCTTCACTGCAGATGGGGAGCCCTCAATTTCTCTCTGCCTCTATCAATAATAAGTAATAAATAAATATTAAAAAAGAAGAAAAAACATCAAAAAGGACAGCAGCAACAAATGCTGGAGAGGCTGTGGGACACAGGAACCCTTTTGCACTGCTGGTGGGAATGTAAATTGGTCCAGCCTCTGTGGAGAGCTGTCTGGAGAACTCTCACAAGACTAGACATGGACCTTCCACATGACCCAGTAATTCCTCTCCTGGGGTTATACCCCAAGGACTCCATAACACCCGACCAAAAAGACGTGTGTACTCCTATGTTCATAGCAGCACAATTCATAATAGCTAAAACCTGGAAGCAACCCAGGTGCCCAGCAACAGATGAGTGGCTGAGAAAGCTGTGGTATATATGCACAATGGAATACTATGCAGCTATCAAGAACAATGAACCCACCTTCTCTGACCCATCTTGGACAGAGCTAGAAAGAATTATGTTAAGTAAGCTAAGTCAGAAAGATAAAGATGAGTATGGGATGATCCCACTCATCCACAGAAGTTGAGAAAGAAGAAAAGAAAGAGGAACTAAAAGCAGGATCTGACTAAATTGAAAGTAGGGCACCAAAGTAAAAACCCTGTGGTGAGGGGGAGGGTGGATGTAGCTTCTTGAGCCAGTGGGGGGGGGGGGATGGGACACAGTCTTTTGGTGGTGGAAATGGTGTTTATGTACACTCCTATTAGAGTGTAGTCATATATATCACTATTAATATGAGAGGGGGAAATACTGATTGTATGTCTCGAACTTTTTAAAACACAGACTGAGTCTTTTTAATATATTGGCTGAGTCTTTGATATGCAGACTCTCTCAAATGCATAGACCAGGGAGAACAGAAGCAACTGGTGGCGCAGCTATATACAAGATACTGGGTATTATACAGCAAACCCTAACAAAGGGACTTTTCAAAGTTAACCCAATTACCAAATAGTGTGATGATAGCAATGACTGTCCATTGTCTTCTTGAACCCTAGGACAGCAGGAACCTCACATCTCCACTGTAGAGCCTGTTTTTTCCCCAGTCCTGGAACCTTGGGGTGGTTCCCACATGCTTCTCCCAAATCATATCAAATGGTATTGCATTCGCCAATCGCAACCTGATCAGCGCAACGAGTGCCACCCCAGCATGCTTCAGCTCAGACTGTGTCCAGAGACTTCAGGTGTGGAATGACAACCCTTCAGCTTCATTGCTCAGGTGAGACGTTTCCTTTCATAGTATTCTCTAATTCCATCCCAGGTGGTTCACTTCCTAACAAAGTCCCAAAACCTAAATGTAGACCAGGTCCCCTGAGATAGAGCATATGTTTACACGTATCCATTAACTAGGGCAAACATATACCTGAAAGCAGTAGTACACTAGAGTTTACAGTTGAGTACCCCCCAACACTTCATCTGCACTATTCCAACCTTTGGGTCCATGATTGTTCTACAATTTGTTTGGCTTTGTATGTTAACTCTCTTTTCAGCCACCAGGTTCCAGATGCCAGCAGGATGCCGGCCAGGCTTCCCTGGACTGAAGACCCCACCAATGTGTCCTAGAGCTCCGCTTCCCCAGAGACCCACCCTACTAGGGAAAGAGAGAGGCAGACTGGAAGTATGGATCAACCAGTCAATGCCCATGTTCAGCGGGGAAGCAATTACAGAAGCCAGACCTTCCACCTTCTGCAACCCACAATGACCTTGGGTCCATACTCCCAGAGGGATAGAGAATGGGAAAGCTATTGGGGAGGGGATGGGATATGGAGATTGGGTGGCCAGAATTGTGTGGAGTTGTACCCCTCCTATCCTACAGTTTTGTTAATGTCTCCTTTCAGAAAGAAAGAAAGAAAGAGAAAGAGAGAGAGAGAAAAGAAAAAAAAATCTTTTTAAAAAAATATCCAGGGCCAGGTGGTAGCACACCCATTTAAGATCACATAGTACTAAGCACAAGGACCCGTGCAAGGATCTGAGTTTGAGCCCCTGCTCCCCACCTACAACAGGAATACTTCACAAGCTGTGCAGCAGATCTGCAGGTATCTTTCTCTCCCCTCCTCTATCTCTGCCTCCTCCCTCAATTTCTTTCTGTCCTATTTAAATAAAATGGGGGAAATGGCCACCAGAAGCAATGTATTTGTAGTGCCAGCAATGAGACCCAGTGATAATCCCAGAGGATATATATATATTCTGTGGAATAATATTCTGCAGTCAAAAAGATGATACTGTGTTCTTTGGGGCAAAATGAATGAGACTGGAGGTAATTATACTTAGCAAAATAAATAAAGAGAGGATAGCAGGGATTAATAGCACAATGGTTATGCAAAGAGTCTCTCATGCTTTAGGACCTGAAATCCCAGGTTAAACCCCCTGCACCACCACTTTGATTAAAAAAAAAAAAATACCACCTATAATAAAAAAGAATCTGACTTTACTTTATAAAATAAAATAATAAGTAAAGAGAGGGGCTGGGTGGTGGAGCACCAGGTTGAGAGCACATGGTACAATGTGCAAGAGCCTGGGTTTGAGCCCCCAGTCCCCACCTTCAAGGGAAAGCTTTGCAAGTGGTGAAGCAGTGCTGCAGGTGTCTCTTTCTCTCTCATTCTCTATCTCTTTTTATGCTTTCTATTTCTGGCTGTTTATATCAAGTAAATAAATATAATTTTAAAAATTTATGTGGTCCGGGAGGTGGCGTAGTGGATAAAGCATTAGACTCTCAAGCGTGAGGTCCTGAGTTCAATCTGGTTCAGCACATGTACCAGAGTGATGTCTGGTTCTTTCTCTTTCCTCCTATCTCTCTCATTAATAAAAAATAAAATAAAATAAAATAAAAATGAGTAAAAAGATGAAAGGCAGCTACCAGATGGTGTCACTTATATATGGAATTTAAAAAAAAAAGCAAGCAAACTATTACTAGGACTTGTGAGAACTATGGTGCTTATCTTTAAGAGGTGGGAAGGTGGAGATACAGAGCTTTAGTGTCAGGTGTGCTGGGGTGTGGAATTGTGATCGGATAATCTTACAACCCACTACTAAAAAAATGAAGAAAATTGTGGTCCAGGAAGTGATGCAGTATATAAAGCACTGGACTCTCAACCATGAGGTCCTGAGTTCGCTCCCTGGCAACACATGTGCCAGAGTGATGTCTGGTTCTTTCTCTCTTTGCCTATCTTTCTCATGGATAAATAAATTATTTAAAATTAAAATAAAAAACAACATTGATCCTTAGATTTAGTAAAAGTATTATGCATGGCAAAGGTCTTGAATTCATTTCCTAAATGGGGCATAAGAAGAATAAATTAGGGAGCCAGGCGGTGGCACAGCGGGTTCAGCACACGTGGTGCAAAGCACAAGGACCGCCATAAGGATCCGGGTTCGAGCCCCCGGCTCCCCACCTGCAGGGAAGTCGCTTCACAGGCGGTGAAGCAGGTCTGCAGGTGAAGCAGGTCTGCAGGTGTCTATCTTTCTCTCCCCATCTCTGTCTTCCCTTCCTCTCTCCGTTTCTCTCTGTCCTATCCAACAACGATGACATCAGTAACAACAACAATAATAACTATAACAATAAAACAAGGGTGACAAAAGTAAATAAATAAATATTTTTTAAAAAGAAGAATAAATTAATGTAATGTTTTAATAATTAAAAAGCAGAATGTCTCTAACTACTGGGTTAGATGAGGATGTATGGCAGGACAGGTGTTAGAACTCTGCAGTAATCTGGATGAGAAAATGAAGGAAATCAAGGAAAACAACACAACACAACACAACATACAACAAAACAAAAACAAAAAACCCAAATCACTGAAGTCTTTACAGAGAACTGTATCTTCCATGGAGCCCCCTCTGCTGGACATATATGAAATTGCCTCCCATTTTAAAAGGCCTTCCCCCAATATTTATGAGCTAGCGCAAAGTTAAGCTTCCAAAACAGATTAGAGGAGAAAAGCTCTTAGCAGAGAACCTCACCTCCATCACTCATAACCCACACTCTGAGGCAAAGGCCCTTCGGTGACGAGGAATTGGTAGACATGAACAGAATCTCCCTGGCATGTTCAGTTCTGAATTTTTACCAAAACCGAATATACAAAGAAAGGCAAGTTTCTTGGTTTGAACACTTTTTTTTTTACACAAATATTTATTTATTCCCTTTTGTTGCCCTTTTTTATTGTTATAGTTATTGTTGATGTCGTCGTTGTTGGACAGGACAGAGAGAAATAGAGAGAGGAGGGGAAGACAGAGAGAGGGAGAGAAAGATAGACACCTGCAGACCTGCTTCATTGCCTGTGAAGCAACGCCCCTGTAGATGGGGAGCCGGGGGCTCTAACTGGGATCCTTACGCCGGTCCTTGCGCTTTGCGCCACGTGCGCTTAACCCTCTGCGCTACTGTCCGACTTCCGGTTTGAACACTTTTTTTTAATTATTATTTTTTAAAAATTATCTTTATTTATTTATTTACTGGCAGAGACAGCCAGAAATCAAGAGGGAGGAGTAGACAGAGAGAAAAAGAGACAGAGAGACACCTGCAGACCTGTTTCACCACTCATGAATCTTCCGCTCTTCAGGTGGGAACTGGGGGCTTGAACCTGGTTCCTTGCACAGTGTAACATGTGCGTTCAGCCCTGGTTTGAAAATTAATAAATTTTTGAAGTTCACCAAAGGCTCACCCTTGAACTCAGTGTAAAAGTCTGGATAAATGTAAGTCTTGTCCAACAAAGACTCCCTCCCTCCACTGCCACCACAATGATCTCTGCCTTCATCACTGATGACTCTCCCTTTTCCTCCCTCTTCTCTCTTCAAACTATTTCTCTGCTATGCTTTTCCTTTTAAGATTTAATTATTTGTTAAGGATGGAATGGGGGTGTCCGGCGGTAGCCCAGTGGGTTAGGCGAACGTGGCGCGAAGCTCAAAGACTGGCTTAGGAAATCTGGTTGGAGACCCCGGCTCCCCACGTGTAGGGGAATCGTTTCACAGGCGGTGAAGCAGGTCTGCAGGTGTCTTTCTCTCTCTCTGTCTTCCCCTCCTCTCTCCATTTCTCTCTGTCCTATCTAACAACAACATCAATAACAACAATAATAACTGCAACAACAATAAAAAAATAAATAACAAGGGCAGCAAAAGGGAAACTAAATTTTAAAAAAACTTTTTTAAAAAATCCATATTTCTTCCATTCCTGGAACCTCTGGGGAAGGACTCATTTTCCCACAGGCTTCTGTCAATCCATACTAACTGATACTGCATCTGTTCATCTCAACCAAATCAGTGCAACCAGTACCACCTCGACATGTTTCGCTTCAGATTATGTCCAGAGATGCCATGGGTGGGATGTCAACCCTTCCGATCCATTTATCTGGTGAGACTAGCTCATAGGACTTCTTTTTTTTTCTTCTTCTTTTTTGGTTTATTATTCATTGATTTTTACCAGAGCACTACTCAGCTTTGGCTTTTGGTCATTTAGGGGATTGAACCTGAAACGTTTTGTGCCTCAGGCCTGAAAGCCTATTTGCATAACTTTTATGCTGTTTACCCCTGTGAGAATTTGAAATTTGTTATGAAGGCTAATTAGATTTCCATACTTGCTACATAAACAATTACAGAATAACTAAAATTTTTCTAGAGGATAGTTCTTTAGAGATCTCAAATGTTTCAGCAAATATTCTATTAAAATGCCAATTTTGGGAGTCGGGCGATAGCACAGCAGGTTAAGCGCATGTGGCACAAAGCGCAAGGACCGGTTTAAGGATCCCGGTTCGAGCCCTTGGCTCCCCACCTGCAGGGTGGTCACTTCACAGGTGGTGAAGCAGGTCTTCAGGTGTCTGTCTTTCTCTCCCCCTCTTTGTCTTCCCCTCCTCTCTCCATTTCTCTCTGTCCTATCCAACAACGACTTCAATAACAACAACAATAATAACTACAACAATAAAACAAGGACAACAAAAGGAAATAAATATTAAAAAAACTTTAAAAAGTGTTTTTAAATGCCAATTTTATGTAAAGTAAATACATAGCATAGTTGACTTTGATTTGAAGACTTTGTTGAATGGAATAACCAATCTATTAACCCCAGTATAGAAACATTGGGAAAGTTACTGAACACTGTATTTTTGGACAAGAATACTATTAAAATGATTGCAGAAACAAGATATTTTCTTTTAGAAATTTTTATTAGTGATTTAATAGTGGTTTCAAGATCTCAACAAAAAAACCCAAGCCATAATTTTTTTCCTTTTTTTTAAATTTTTTATATTTATTTTATTTATTTATTCCCTTTTGTTGCCCTTGTTGTTTTATTGTTGTAGTTATTATTGTTGTTGATGTCGTTCGTTGTTGGATAGGACAGAGAGAAATGGAGAGAGGGAGGGGAAGACAGAGAGGAGGAGAGAAAGATAGACACCTGCAGACCTGCTTCACCGCCTGTGAAGCAACTCCCCTGCAGGTGAGGAGCCGGGGTTCAAACCGGGATCCTTATGCCGGTTTGTGCTTTGCGCCACCTGCGCTTAGCCCGCTGTACTACAGCCCGACTCCCCCAAGCCATAATTTTTTTTTTAATTTATTTTATTTAACCTGAAATGGAATTGGCGTATTGCAGCAAAGTAAAAGACTCTGGGGTGGATGGGTGGGGAGAATACAGGTCCAAGAAGGATGAAAAATGACATAGTGGGGGTTGTACTGTTATATGGGAAACTGGGGAATGTTATGCATGTACAAACTATTGTATTTACTATTGAATGTAAAACATTAATTCCCCAATAAAGAAATAATTTTTTTAAATTTATTTTATTTATAAAAAGGAAACTGACAGAACCATGAGATGGGAGGGGTACAGCTCCGTACGATTCCCACCACGAGAACTCCGTATCCTATCCCCTCCCTTGATAGCTTTCCTATTCTTTGACCCTGTGGGAGTATGGACCCAAGGTCATTCATTATGGGATGCAGAAGGTTGAAGGTCCAGCTTCTGTAGTTGCTTCCTCGCTGAACATGGGCGTTGACAGGTCGATGCATACTCCCAGCCTGCCCCCTCTCTTTCCCTAGTGGGGTGGGGTTCTGGGGAATTGGGGCTCTGGGACACATTGGTGGGGTTGTCTGTCCAGGGAAGTCTCATTGGCATCATGCTAGCATCTGGAAGGAATTGACATATAAAGCCAAACAATTTGTTGACTAATGATGAACCTAAGGGCTGGAATGGTGCAGATGAAGAGTTCGGGCAGGGGGCTGGGGAAATCTCATTTTTGTAGATGGCTAGTAGGCATATTTTGGTTATATTCCAGGGGGCCTGTGACTATACTAGTTTCCCTCTCTCTTTCTCTCTCTCTCTCTCTCTTTTTCTTCCTCTCTCTCTCTCTCCTCTTTTTTCCCCCTGATCCTGAAATCTGGTATGCAGGTGGATCCAAGTTATTGTCTGGGGAGATGATGTCATGGCTGGAGGGAGGACCAGAGAGCTGGATCGGGGAAGAGAGTAGCTCCCAGAAATGTGAAAGGTATATAAATATTGCTGACTGTAAGCTCCATTGATTTGATGTGATATGGGGCCCATATTCAGCTTAGGAGCCTATGTGACCTCTGCATCCCTGTAGATCTGAGCTCACATTCTTTTTTTTTTTTTTTAATAATTTATTTCTTTATTGAGCTCACATTCTGTGGTCATGAGTAGGAACGTTCCAAACTGTCCCATCTTCCTCAGGTGTAGCGTAGAGTATGTTGTCCATCCTCCCTTCAGAGTATGGAACATTCTCTACTGTTGTTGACCCAAGTTGAGAGCAAGGTCCTATCCAAGCCATAATTTTAAACATATAAAGTTTAGACAATTCCAAGCAACATTTTAAATATGCTATTTTAATAGTATTCTTGTCCAAAAATACAGTGTTCAGTAGCTTTACCAATGTTTCTATACTGGAATTAGTAGATTGGTTATTCCATTTGACATAGGACTTCTTAATTCCATTTCAGGTGGTGCACTTCTTCACAAAGCCACAAAACCTAGATATAGACCAGAGCCCATGAGATCGAGCACATGCACATGTATCCGTAAGTGAGGGGGAAAATATAGACCTTAAAGTAAAAATGCACAATAGTTTGCAGTGGCTCAATAAATGCAGGAAGCAAGTAGACCTAAAAAAGACACCATAAATTACTTAATCAAATAGCTTCTACTTAGACCTAGATACCCTCCTCACCTGCTTCCTAGTTCACTTCCCTCAATCACTTTTAAGTCCAACCAGATAAAGTAAGGACTACAAAAGCTTAATGTGGGCAAGAAACCAGCACACTTTAATGATGGCTCTTTTGTTTACTACCAAGCCATCATCCAGGGCTCTAGTCAGGGAATCCTGGGATTCCCACATAGACATGATGGGCCTAGACCTCAAACAGATCCCTTTCTCCACTATCACTGATCATCTCTATCAGGAACAACGTAATGGACCCTCTTGTGGGTCTCTACAGGACCTTGCCCTCAATGTGGATCAATAATGGTAAGGACTGTCCCATTCTCCGAAGGGAGGTTGGATCAACATACTCTACCACTCAAGGAAGACTGGTCCTGCAATGAGTGTAACCTAGAATGTTCCTAGCTATGACCACAGAATGTGAGCTCAGACCTACAGGGATGCAGAGGTTACACAGGCTCTTGTGTTGAATTTGGGCCCCAGATCAAATCGATGGGGTTTACAGTTAACGATATTTATATGCTTGTCCCATATTTGGGAGCTACTGTCTTCCTTGATCCAACTTTCTAGTCCTATTTCCAACTCTGACACAATCTTCCCAGACAATATCTTTAGCCCAACTGCATGTTAGCTGTCAGGCTCAGGCAAAAATTAGTAAAATCGTGGGCCCCTTGGAATATACCTAAAATAGACCTACTAGCCTTTTCCAAAATGAAGACCCCATAGCTCATCTGCTATATTCTTTCCTTTAGGTTCCTGATTATTAAACTATGTTCTGCTCTACATCTTAATGCTTTTTCAACCACCAAGTTACAGATACTACCATGATACCAACCTGAATTCCCTGGGCAGATGACCTCACCAATGTGTCCTGGAACCCCACCTCCCCAGTCCCCTACCTCATAAGGGAAAGATAGAAACAGTCTGGAAGGGGGTCGGCAGGTAGCACAGCGGATTAAGTGCATGTGGTGTGAATCGCAAGGACCAGAGCAAGGACCCGTGTAAGGATTCCAGTTCGTGCCCTGGCTCCCCACCTACAGGGGAGTTTCTTCACAAGCGGTGAAGCAGGTCCCCAGGTGTCTCTCTTTCTCTACCCTTCTCTGTCTTCTCCTCCTCTCTCCATTTCTCTCTGTCCTATCCAACAACAACAATTATAATTACAGCAATAAAAAAAAGGGCAACAAAAGGGAAAATAAATAATAGAAAGAAAGGAAGGAAGAAAAAGAGGGTCTGGGAGTATGGATCAACCTGTCAACACCCATGTCTAGCAGAGAAACAATTACAGAAGCCAGACCTTCCACTTTCTGCACCCCATAATGATCCTGGGTTCATATTCCCAGAGAGATAAAGAATAGGAAAGCTTTCAAGGAATGGGATGGGATACAGAACTCTGGTGGTGGGAATTGTACCCCTCTTATCCTATGGTCTTATTGATATTTTTATTTTATAAATAAAATTTTTAAAAAGTAAAAAAAAAAAAAAAAGGGAGTGGGGCAGCAGCGCAGTGGTTAAGCGCACGTGGCGCAAAATGCAAGGACCCGCATAAGGATCCCGGTTTGAGCCCCTGGCTCCCCACCTGCAAGGGAGTCGGCTTCACAAGCGGTGAAGCAGGTCTATAGGTGTCTTTCTCTCCCCCTCTCTGTCTTCCCCTCCTCTCTCCATTTCTCTCTGTCCTATCCAACAATGACGACATCAACAACAATAATAACAACAACAATAAAAAACAAGGGCAACAAAAAGGAAATAAATAAATATTAAAAAAAAAAGTAAAAAAAAGATCTGGCAACTTAACATCACTCAGTAAAGTGGTATTGGGGAAGAATTATATGTGTACATTCTAGAGGGGCCAGCAGTGGCACACCTCACTGAGCACACATGTCTTCATGAGCAAGGACCCAGGTTCTCTCTTTCTCCCTAGCTCCCTTTTACTTTCACTTTTTTCCTGTCCTATCAAATAAAATAAATAAATCTTTAAAATAAATAATAAAATGTCCTAAATACATACTAGAAACATATGGCTATTATTTGTGTGTTTTGATTAAATGCATTCATCATGATTCTGCAGCACTGCCTTTATATTTGCTGTTCTCTCTGTCTGGAATATATTCATATCCTATTCTTCACTTCCTCTAGGCTTGGTTCCAATGTTACCTTCTTGTAAGCCATAACTCCAACACTGCAGTAGCTTTTATTTTATTTATTTATTTAGTTAGTTTTTTATATTTATTTTCCCTTTTGTTCCCCTTGTGTTTTTTTTTTTGTTTTTTTTTGTTTTTGTTTTTTACTATTGTTGTAGTTATTGTTGTTACTATTGATGTCGTCATTGTTAGATAGGACAGAGAGAAAGGGAGAGAGGAGGTGAAGACAGAGAGGGGGAGAGAAAGACAGACACCTGCAGACCTGCTTCACTGCCTGTGAAGCGACTCCCCTGCAGGTGGGGAGATGGGGGCTCGAACTGGGGTTAAGCCAGTCCTTGTGCTTCGAGCAACATGCGCTTAACCCGCTGTGCTACTGCCCGACTCTCTTTTTTAAAAAAAATTTTTTAATTATTTTTTATATTTATTTATTTATTTTCTTTTTTGTTGCCCTTGTTGTTTGTCATTGTTGTTGTAGTTATTATTGTTGTTATTGATGTCATTGTTGTTAGATAGGACAGAGAAAAATGGAGAGAGGAGGTGAAGACAGAGGGGGGAGAAAAAGATAGACACCTGCAGACCTGCTTCACTGCCTGTGAAGTGACCACCCTGCAGGTGGGGAGCTGGGGGTTTGAACCAGGGTCCTTACGCTGGTCCTTGCTCTTCACCATGCGCTTAACCTGCTGGGCTACTGCCCGACTCCCCCCTGTAGTAGCTTTTAATAACTTCAGTCTGTAGCATGGTCTGAAGTTTAACTACAATGAAAATACAAGTAAAATTTTTCATTTATTTATTTTTTCATTTTTAACATTCCTGTGATTGATAGTGAATTAATGGTTAATTATTCGTTTATTTATTTAATGCTGTTCATTTATGTTAATAAATAATATTAATATATCAGAGCTCTACTCAGATAGGGGAGATAGCATAATGGTTAATGCAAAGGATTCTCATACCTGAGGCTTTTAAGTCCAAGGTCCAATCCCCTACACCACTATAAGACTGCTTTCATTTAAAAAAGAGGAGGGAGTCGGGCGGTAGGGCAGCGGGTTAAGTGCAGGAGGTGCAAAGCACAAGGACTGGCGTAAGGATCCCGGTACGAGCCCCCAGCTCCCCACCTGCAGGGGAGTCATTTCACAGGCAGTGAAGCAGGTCTGCAGGTGTCTGTCTTTCTCTCCCTCTCTGTCTTCCCCTCCTCTCTCCATTTCTCTCTGTCCTATCTAACATCGATGACATCGGTAATAACAATTAACTACAACAAAGGCAACAAAAGGGAAAATAGATAAATAAATATAAAATTTTTTAAAAAGGGAGAGTCGGGCTGTGGCTCAGCAGGTTAAGTGCAGGTGGCACAAAGCACAAAGACTGGCATAAGGATCCCGGTTCGAGCCCCGGCTCCCCACCTGCAGGGTAGTTGCTTCACAGGCAGTGAAGCAGGTCTGCAGGTGTCTATCTTTCTCTCCCCCTCTCTGTCTTCCCCTCCTCTCTCCATTTCTCTCTGTCCTATCCAACAACGATGACATCAATAACTACAACAATAAAACAACAAGGACAACAAAAGGGAATAAATAAATAAATAAATGTAAAATAAAAAATTTTTAAAAATTAAAAAAAAAAATTTTAATTTTTTTAAAAGAAGAAAAATAACTCTAAACTCTGGCTTATTTTGAGTGCTGCTGGAGTTGAAGCCGGGAGTTTGAAGCCATGGGCATGAAGTCTACTATCCAAGTAAGCTATCTTTTTTTTTTTTTTTTTTGCCTCCGGGGTTATTGCAGGGTCTCAGTGCCTGCACTATGAATCCACTGCTCCTGGAGGCCTTTTTTTTCTCCTTTGTTGCCCTTATTGTTTTATCTGTGGTTATGATTATTATTGTCATTGATATCATTGTTGTTGAATAAGACAGAGAGAAATAGAGAGAGGCGGGGAAGACAGTGGGGGAGAAAAAGATAGACACTTGCAGACCTACTTCACCGCCTATGAAACGAACCCCTGAAGGTGGGGAGCCAGGGCTTGAACTGGGATTCTTAAGCCGGTCCTTACACTTTGGCTTAAGGGCAAACGCTAGAAGAAGAACACTTTGGCTTCACGCCACGTGCCCTTAACCCACTGCACTACCGCCGGACTCCCATGATTCCAGGGCTTTGCACCTACATTATTGCATCATTCATGAACCAGGATTTTTTTTTTAAATCTTCTTAATTCCAGGTAGAGCCAGAGAGGTAAAATAATAATAATAATAATAATAAGTGAGCGTGTGAGAAGAAGAGAAAAGAGTCATGAAAGGTCAGAGAAATAACATAGTGATTATGCAACTGACTTTCATGCCTTAGGTTCTGAGGTCCCATGTTCAACCCCCAGCACCACAATAAGCCAGAACTGAGCGGCGCTCTAGTGAAAAAAAAAAAAAAAAAAAGAAAAGAAAAGGAAGGAAAAGTATGACCGGGGGTAATGAAACCATATCTGTGTGAGGCTCCAGTTAGATAAACAAACAAGGCAATAGCACTATCTCACCATTCATGAAGCAGCTGTATGAGGTGCTCTCATGTGGTAGTGATACCTTGAACCTGGATTCATATGTATGTGTATATGTATGTCTGTGTGTATTTTTTCTTCCAAATCATTTTAAGGATGGATAATAGTTTACAGTATAGTTGGAGGGCTGGGCGGTGGCACACTAGGTTAGGCGCACATAATGTGAAGCGCAAGGATCCTTGTTGGAGCCCCTGGCTCCCCACCTGCTTTACAAGCGGTGAAGCAGGTCTGCAGGTGTCTTTCTCTCTCCCTTTCTTCCTCCTCCCCTCTCAGTTTCTCTCTGTCCTATCCAAAAAAAATTTTTAAATGGCCCCCAAGAGCAGTGGATTTGTAGTGCCAGCACCGGGCCCCAGCAATAACCCTGGAGGCAAAAAAAAAAAAAAAGTTTTCAGTATAGTTGTTGACACATGGGTACAATTTCTCCCTTTTCATATATTTTGTTTTTCATTTCTCTGTGTTTCTTTTTTCTTTTTTAATTTTTATTGTTGTAGATATTATTGTTGTTACTGATGATGCTGTTGTTGGATAGGACAGAGTGAAATGGAGAGAGGAGAGGGATATAGAGAGGGAGAGAGAAAGATAGACACCTGCAGACCTGCTTCACTGCTTGTGAAGCGACTCCCATGCAGGTGGGGAGACGGGGGTGTGTTTCTTTTTTTAAAAAATATTTATTTATTTATTCTCTTTTGTTGCCCTTGGTTTTTTATTATTGTAGTTATTAATATCGTCATTGTTGGATAGGACAGAGAGAAATGGAGAGAGGAGGGGAAGACAGAGCGGGAGAGAGAAAGACACCTGCAGACTTGCTTCACCGCCTGTGAAGCGACTCCCCTGTAGTGGGAGTGTGTCCTGATTTCATTGTTCCTGGACCAAATTTTTTTTTCTTTGCTTCTATTAGTAATTTAAAATTGATTTACAAAGTTACAAGAAAATAAAGGTATGATTCTATAGCGTTCCCACCACCAGAGTTCTGTGTCCTCACTCCCTCCATTGGAAATTGGAAATTGCAGTAGTAGTTCTCCCACGGTCACATGGGTTGACTTGGTATCTATATCTTTTTTTAATCATTTTATTTTATGTATTATTGTATAAAACAGAGAGAATTTGAGGGGGGAGGGAGAGTTAGAGAGGGAGAGAGACAAAGACACCTGTATTTCTACTTTACCACTTATGACGCTCCCCGCCCCCCGCAAGTGGGGACTAGGGGCTTGAACCTGATCCCTGTGCACTGTAATGTGAGTGCTTAACCAGGTATGCCACCACCTGACCACTTTATACCTATATTTAATTTTTTGCTTATTTTTTTCCTACCTTGTTTCTGCCTTGACATTTATTTATTTATTTATTTATTACTAGACAGAGAGAAATTGAGAGGGGAGGGAAGAGAGGGAAAGAGACAGAAAGATGCCTGAAGCCCTGCTTCACCACTTGTGAAACTTTCCCCTTGCAGGTGGGGACCAGGAACTTGAACCTGGGTCCTTCCTTATGCACTATAATGTGTGCATTTAACCAGGTGTGCCACCGCCTGCCCCCTCCCCCTTCACTTTCTTTCTAGGTCACACCTACACCTACTACTACTTCCAAGTGTCCTTCCTTTTTTCCCCTCTTCTCTCTGATAATGGAAACAGTATTACCAGGCTTCCTCCTCTGATATTTTCTAGATTCACTTTCCTTTCTTTCTTTTTTTTTTTCACCACTTTCTTTTCTTTGGTGGTACAAAAACAATATTTCTGGTAACAAACACTTCAAGTCTTGGTGGAACTGGAGTTCAGATTTCTTTGGTCTATTCCCCCTATCCTTTACCCCTCTAGAAATATGGACCAAAATTCTTTTTGGGGTAAAGAAGGGGAGTTCTGCTTTCTGTAATTGCTTCTCTGGACATGGACATTGGCAGATTGATCCATACCTCCAGCCTGTTCCTGTCTTTCCCTAGTGGGGTAAGGCTCTGGAGAGATGAGGTTCCAGGATACATTGGTGAGGTCATCTGCCCAGGGAGTTCAGGATGAAATCATAGTAGCATCTGCAACTTGGTGGCTGAAAGGCAGTAAGATACAAAGCAGGACAAAATGTTAAATAAACAGGAACCAACACTTAGGAATAGGGCAGATGAGAATAGGTATTTTAGAGTAGAAAGAAGCTAGGAAATAAGGTGGGGGTAGATAGCACAGTGGTTATACAAGTAGACTCTCATGCTTGAGGCTCCAAAGTCCCAGTTTCAATCCCCTGCCCCACCATAAATCAGAGCTGAGCAGTGCTCTGGTGTTAAAAAAAAAGAATGTGGTCTGGGAATATCCACAAGGATAAAATGTTGAACTCTCAAGCATGAGGTCCTGAGTTTAATCCCCAGCAGCACACATACCAGAATGATGTCTAATTCTTTCTCTCTTTCCTCCTATCTTTCTCATAAATAAATAAAATCTTTAAAAAAAATAAAATAAAGTGGTCCAGGAAGTAGTGCAGAGGATAAAGCATCAGACTCTCAAGCATGAGGTCCTGAGTTCAATCCCCAGCAGCACATGTACCAGAGTGATATCTGGCTCTTTTTCTCTCCTCCTATGTTTCTCATTAATAAATAAATAAAATCTTAAAAAGAAGAAGAAGAAGAAGAGGAGGAGGAGGAGGAGGAGGAGGAGGAGGAGGAGGAGGAGAAGGCTAGGAAGTCTATTTTAGGTATATCTTTAGGGGGGTCCATGTCTTTAACAATCATTGCCTGAGCTTGATAGTCAACATGGAGGTGGACTAGAAATGTTTGAGAAGATGATGTCAGAGTTCAGAGTAGAACTAGAAAGCTGGAAAAAAAAAAAAAAAAACAGAAAGCCAGATAAGGGGAAAAGAGCAGCTCCCAAATTGAAGAAAATATATAAATACAATTAGTTTTTGGCCACATCAATCGGACCTAGGGCCCACATCCAATCACATTTACTACAGAAGCCTGTATAACCTCCAGATCCCTGTCAGACTGAGCTCACAGTCCCTGGTCACAGCTTTGTACGTTCTAGGCTACACTTATTTTAGCACAAATCTTCTTTATGTGGCAGAGTAGACTCACCTAGCCTTCCTTCAGAAGTTGGGGTAATCCTCACCACTGCTATCCTGAAGCAACTTTTTTGTTCTTTTTATTTCAGATAAGGAGGCACTGAGAAAGGGCGAATGCGACAGCACTGGAGCTTCCCGTTACTGTCGCACTCCCATGTGGGAGCCAGAGACGGGGAGAGAAAGATAGACACCTGCAGACCTGCTTGGTGAAGGGACTCCCCTGCAGGCGGGGAGCCGGGGTCTCGAACCTGGAACCTTCTGCCAGTCCTTGCGCTTTGCGCCACGTGAGTTTAACCATTGTGCTACTGCCCAACTCCCCCTGGACCCATTCTTATGCAAGCTGAGGGCTGGTTGTCATAGAATAGTAGCTCCTTCCTTATGCCTTGAAGGTCATTTTTCTGCATGGAAATCACCTTGGCCCATTTTCTTTTCTTTTTTTTTTAATATTTATTTTATTTATTCCCTTTTGTTGCCCTTGTTTTATTGCTGTAGTAATTGTTGTTGTTGGATAGGACAGACAGAAACGGAAAGAGAAGACAGAGGGGGAGAGAAAGACAGACACCTGCAGACCTGCTTCACCACTTGTGAAGCGACTTCCCTGCAGGTGGGGAGTGGGAGGCTAGAACTGGGATCCTTACTCCGGTCCTTGCGCTTTTCACCACCTGTGCTTAACCCGCTGCGCTACCGCCTGACTCCTGGTCCATTTTCTTATGGGCCACCTCACCCCCGCCCCAATCCCCCCATCCCACACTTGAAAAAAGAAGACAGATCCCAAACAGGTCTCTTCTCAGTATCAGACCTGTTACAATCTGAATCAGGGCCTAAGTTCACATTGTATTGTATTCAGTTACTTTAGATTTAATGGTCACATAGTTGATGATCCATCCTGGAAGATCAATTTAGTAATAGGTTTGTTTGGTTAAGAGTGGTTTATTAATAAGTTTGATTGGTTAGTTGGTTTTTGACAGCCATTTCTTTCTTATTTTTTAATGTTTATTTTTATTTCATTTTTTAAATTTTTGTTTTCATTTTTAAAAAATATTTTAATTTATTACTGGACAAAGACAGAGAAATTGAGAAAGGATAGGGAGATAGAGAGGGGGAGAAACAGTGAGACATCTGCAGAACTGTTTCTCCACTCATGAAGCATCTGCCATGCAGGTGGGGCACGGACTTGAACCTGGGTCCTTAAGCATGGTATTTTTTAATTAATTAATTAATTAATTTGCCACCTGGATTATCACTAAGGTTTGATGTCTGCATAGTGACTCTTCTATTCCCAATGGCCTTTTTCTTTTTCTTTTTCTACTAGAGACAGAGGATAAGACAAAGAAAGACACCTGCAGTGTTTTTCCATCACGCATGAAGCTTCCCTCTTGCATGTGGGAACTAGGGACTCGGCACCCAAGCCCTCATGCATGGTAATGGCAGAAACACTTTTTTTTTAAATTCTTTTTTTTAATTTAATTTTATTTATTTATTCCCTTTTGTTGCCCTTGTTGTTTTATTGTTGTAGTTATTATTGATGTTGTTGTTGTTGGATAGGACAGAGAGAAATGGAGAGAGGAGGGGAAGACAGAGAGGGGGAGAGAAAGACAGACACCTGCAGACCTGCTTCACCACTTGTGAAGCGACTCCCCTGCAGGTGGGGAGCCGGGGGCTCGAACTGGGATCCTGACTCCGGTCCTTGCGCTTTGCACCACCTGTGCTTAACCCTCTGCGCTACAGCCCGACTCCCGCAGAAACACTTTTTTAAAAAAAATAGTTTGGTTGGAACGGGAGTTGGTTGGTCTCAGTCGAGTCCGTTGCTCTGTCGTGACGTGGTGTGTATCTGCCGCTCCGCCGCAGAATGGCCCACAGACAGATCTACTATTTGGATAAGTACTTCGATGAGCACTACAAGTATCGGCATGTTATGTTATCAGAGAACTTTCCAAACAAGTACCCAAAACTCATCCGATGTCTGGAGAGGAGTGGCGGAGACTTGGCGTCCGGCAGAGTCTAGGCTGGGTTCATTCCGTCACTCGCCAACGGGAACCAAATGCTCTTCTCTTCAGACGACCTCTTCCAAAAGCTCAACAAAAATGACGTATAGTTCAGGCGGAAGTTGAAAAACAACATCAGAAACGAAAACACAAGTAGAACCTGAAATGGAATTGGTGTATCGCACCCAAGTAAAAGACTCTGGGGTGGCTGGGTGGGGAGAATACAGGTCCATGAAGGATGATAGATGACAAAGTGGGGGTTGTATTGTTAAATGGGAAACTGGGGAATGTTATGCATGAACAAACTATTGTATTTACTGTGGAATGTAAAACATTAATTCCCCAATAAAGAAATAAATTTTTCTAAAAAATGAAGTATAGGAGACAATCAGTTAAACTTTTTCAAATGTAATGTATATGTGTATATAAGGTAGTATTCAGGGAATACTTGAAAAAATGTACAAATTGTTCACCCATACCTACGTATGAGCCTCATTCTTCACAGCAGCAGGGATCAGTTAAATGCAACTGCAAGTAGTTCCTGCAAGATGTTTAAGACAAAATTTCTTCTAGTTTGTTTTTCTCTCTTAATATTTAGTGCCTGTTTGACTTTACCTGTTATGTTTTGTTAAATAAAGTTTGTATGAAAAAAAATAGTTTATTTACTTATTTATTTGGGTACAGACAGAAAAATTGAGGCGACAGGGAGAGATAGAGGGAGAGAGACAGAGAAATACCTGCAGTACTGCTTCACCACTCACACACTCACAAAGCTTCCCCCCTCCAAGTGGGAAGTGGGGTCTTGAACCCATATCCTTGTGCTTTGTAGCATGAGAAAGCTTCTTAAATGTGAAGTCGTGAACTGAATTTTTTTTCTTTATTTTTTATTGGATAGAGACAGAGAGAAATTGAGAGGGGAAGGGGAAACAGAGAGGGAGAACGGCAGAGAGACACCTGCAGCACTGCTTTACCACTTATGACACTTTCCCCCTGCAGGTGGGAACCAAGGGCTTGAACCTGGATCCTTGTGCATTGTAGTGTGCGCACTTAACCAGGTGCGCCATCACAATGCCCCCTCGTGGACTGGATTTTTAAAGCATACTTTATTATTTTGTTTTATTTCATTTTATTTTGTTTTGTTTATCAGAGTACTGCTCAGTTCTGGCTTATAGTAGTGCGGGGGGATTGAACCTGGAACTTTGGAGTCTCAGGCATGAGAATCTCTTTGCAAAACCATCTACCCAATCCACAAAGAACATCTTTATTTTTTAATATTTTACTTATTAGTGAGAAAGATAGAAGAGAGAGAGGGAGAACCAGACATTACTCTGGTACATGTGCGGCTGGGGATTGAACTCGGGACCTCATGCTTGAGGGTCCGATGCTTTTATCCACTGCGCCACCTCCCGGACTACACAAATAACATCTTTATTTAAAAAATAATAAAATTCTGGGAGGGTGTCAGGCTGTGGAGTATCCGATTAAGCATACACATTACCAAGCCCCTGGTCCCCACATCCAGGAGGAAAGTTTCAGGAATAATGAAGGAGGGCTGCGGGTGTCTCTTTCTCTCACAATTCCCATTCTCTATCAATTCTCTGTCTCTTCTGGGACAGAGGATGAAACATTCAAAGCCTCTTAAGAAACAAACATTGCCAAATCACTGCCAAGGACTTCCCAATTTTTTTTTTTATATAGGACAGAGAGAAACGGAGAGGGAAAGACAGAGAGGGAGAGAGCTAAAGACAGACACCTGCAGACCTGCTTCACCGTTAAGCGACTCCCCTGCAGGTGGGGAGCCAGGGCTCGAACTGGAATCCTTACGCTGGTCCTTGGGCTTTGCGCCACCTGCGCTTAACCCGCTGCGCTACAGTCCGACTGCCGTAGATTTTCCTATTTATTCTTAACAGTACAATCCCCTGCACCACCATAAATCAGAGCTAATCAGTGCTCTGGTTAAAAAATAATAATAAAAATAAGACTGTTTGACTCACATTAACAAAAAGAATGTTCTTTTGATAACTGAAGTATTCAATTTAAACTTTCATTTATTTGATTAGTAAAGCTAACAGCCTTTCACTTTCTATAGTGAGTTGCCAGTTCCTACCCTTTGGGAACATTAAATGTTTCATTCTTAGAATGTCGTAAACTTATTAAGTACTTCTTTAAAAATCCATCTGATCCTAGTCTATTACTGCTAAACACTGGCGGGGATTCACAAAAGCGATCTTGTCCAAAAGCGAACTTTCAGATCCAGCCCCAGACTTTCAACCTCTATGGCGGAAGCAAGGTTAACACAAACCGCTAGGGCGGGAATTGCTGCAAAGGCGTTGGTTCTCTCCGCCTCCGGAAGACCATCTCGCGGGATCTCAGCTGTCCTTAGGGGCTACAATTGGACTACAAATCCCGACATGCAACGCGCGTCAAGGACCGAACGCCGAATGAAGGCTCTGGTTCAAGGTCATGTGTCTGCCTGCGCAAGGCATTCGGTCATCTCTCCCACGCCTTTTTCTGCAGTTTCCACCCTGGTCGCCATTTTGTGCGGGAGACTCTGGAACCGCCGAGTCCGGCCGACTCTATGGTGGAGCATGTCAGGACCCGACCAATCGAAAGCCAGATTGCGTGGAGAAGCCCCGCCTTTACCCTCAGGGAGGCGGGAACTGCCACGAATCTCCTGTGGAGAGAGAGAGGAAGCCGCAGCAGAAACCCAATAAAAAAGGCGGAATCGAGGACGTTAACCAATAGAGGAACGGGGGGATTGTGGCCAATGAGAGTTGGGGGACCCCGGGACACGTGGGTTGAGGTACTGAGGGCTGAGATTTAGAGCTAAAGCTGTGAGGTGAGTCAGTCACCTTGAGCAGGACGAACGTTGTGGTCGGAGCCCGGGCAGCTGGGCAGCGGGAGTGCAGGTGACTTGGGGCCGCTGCTAGCGATTGGCGGGGTGTGGACTGGCTTGTCTGCAAGGCGATTTGCCTCTTGGGCTGAGTTAGGCGGCGGGCCTCCAAAGCCTTAAATAATGTTGATTACCAACGGTAATGAGAGATTAACTGTTCCCGCTGAGACCGGCGGTGAACAGCTGTGTGAAACGGGCAGCTCTGCAAGGCACTTGCCCAACCTATCTGTCTCCAGCCTTCCCGGGGGACCATCCTCTGTGGCAACATTTCCCTCCTGGGACTTGGGCCTCAGGTCCTTACTTCCGATCGCGATGACCTTACATTGCAAATGCCTCGTGCTGGAAGAGGTGGACCAGGGAATTGGCTCTGTCCTTGTGACCTCTACTTCTCTCCGCAGCAGGGGCACGGGGCGAGGAAGAGCACGGCCCGGGGAGGACGGGCGTGGGTGAAGGGGCGCCCGAAGGTCGCCACTGTAAGCAAACAAGCAGGTTGTCAGTCGATTTTTTTTTTTTCCCTCCGCAGACTGAAAAAATGCAGACCACCGGGGCGCTGCTCGTTACTCCGGCTCTGGTAAGCTGGGATGACCTGTAGTGGCAGGTGCGGAAACCATCAGCCCATCAGTGTTTTGTATGAATCAAAAAGAGTCTGACACCCTAGTAATATTGGCTCTTTGTGGAGCTCATGGGATGTGATGCAGTTAGCCCCTGTTCGTCTGAGCCTGTAAACCAAGCTATCGACTTTGGAGTGTCATCTAGAGTATGGGTCTGACCTTTACCCACATCCGGGCTCTAGCCAAGAGTTCACTAGAGCCGTGATTCTCTATTTTTGTTTCACATGGGGGAGCTTTTAAAAATCCTGATGCCCAGACTGCACCCCAGACCAGTTCATCACCCTCTGAGGATTGGGGGGTGGGGTGGGCTGGACTCCATGCACTCCCCGGGTAATTCCAGTGCTCAGCTGAGTTTGAGAGCCACTGCATATTCTTGAACTATTCCACGAAGTCCATGTTACATGACTATATTTGGATGGCTCTTTGAGAGCTCCACCAGGCTTACTGGTCCACTCTGTTCTAGGTGTATATCTTAGCAACATACCAATTTTCCCTTTTTGTCCTCTTTCTCCCTCTCCCTCTACCCCCTCTCTGGACCTAGTCTGATAATTGTGGATTCTTATTCCATTCTGGGATACTGATTAGGGCTATGTCCATAGAAGTGAACTGAACTCCAGTGTCTTAAGATAGCTGTGGTGCAGGCCTTTCTGGTACAAATGTTGACCACGGCTTTTTCTAGTTATAATATTTATAGTTGTTTTGACAGAAACTTAGTGACTAGTTTTTGTTGGTTTTCTCACAGTTTTTTTTTTGTGTGTGTGTGTGTGGGGGGGCTGTTTTCTGTTTTTACAGATACGCTGTTGTACCAGGGGTCTCATCAGACCCATGTCTGCCTCCTTCCTGAATAGGCCAGAGATCCCATCTACACAGGTAAAGGAATATGGACCTGCTTATCACCCCTCCCCCAGCAGGTGTTATTTGGGTTCATTGAGCTGCCACGGTGGGAGGAGTATTAGGAAATCTGTGGTGCCTTAATAGTTCTAGGTGTGCCCCATGGTGAACAAAATTTCCCAGTCTTTGTTACCCCCAACACTTTGAACATTCTGCAGTCCAAGCATTTTGTACTTGGCAGGTGGTTTGCCAACAGTTTCAGAGCTCAGGTGGGTGGAGTAAGGGGTGGAGTCAGCCACCTGTCCTTGGGCCTTACTATCTCCTTGCTCTCCCTCTAACTCTGGTTCCTTTTCGATTTCTCTCCCCTTCTCCTTCCAGCCTTTCTGCAGCAGCTCCCCACTCCAGGTGGCCAGGCGGGAGTTCCAGACCAGTGTTGTCTCCCGGGACATTGACACTGCTGCCAAATTTATTGGTGCTGGAGCTGCCACAGTTGGTGTGGCTGGTTCAGGGGCTGGCATTGGAACTGTGTTTGGCAGCTTGATTATTGGTTATGCCAGGTAAGCGTGAGGGTGACCTAAAGTATCTCCTAACACAAATGCCACCCCATTTGCAGGAAATCTCATGAAGTGGTGTTCTCTGGGGGAGCTTTTGGGCTGATTTCATTTACCCCCTGTTTTCTCCAGTGACCTCTGAATCCAAATTTAAACTAAATATGTCACCAGCCTGGCTCACTTAAACTTAACAAGTTGGTACTTTGCTTGTCCAGATCCCCAGATCTGTGCAGGCCAGGCCCTCTCACAGGTTTCACACTACACTGCCTTTCCCACCATCACCAATTGCCCTCACCCAGGCCTTTTCCCTGACTGGCATTTGTCTCTGTCCTCGGCAGGAACCCATCTCTCAAGCAGCAGCTCTTCTCCTATGCCATTCTGGGCTTTGCCCTATCTGAGGCCATGGGGCTCTTTTGTTTGATGGTCGCCTTCCTCATCCTCTTCGCCATGTGAGGTTCCGTGGGGGTCATCCACCCATCCCTGCTGCTTCTATTCCAGACCACACCTGGTGCTGGTGTGTACTTAGCTTTACCATTAAATATGTTTCTCTAAACCCATACGCCTGTGCCTCTTGTCCTTTACCCTTGGGGGGCAGGGGAGATTGTGGGAAGGTGGGGTTGAGTCTGCTGTTGGTGTGGGGTAATTCCATGGTCTGAGAAGCAACACTGCCATGGCATAGAGGATTCTCTTAGACTCATAGGGAAACATAGGTACAATATATAACACTTTTAGGAGCTTAGTTTACACTAGGTGTTTTCATTATTTCAACAATCCTATGAATTATAAGTACAGGCCCACCTGTTTTGCACGTGAGAAAACTGAGACTTAGGGAAGCCAAATAACTTGTCCGATATTACAGAGGTAAGTGGCAGAACTGGGTATTCAAAAACCTTTAACTTCCATGCCACCCCACCTGTTTTTATTTTGGTAACATAGTGAGGTGGCACAGGTGGGAAAACTTAGTTTCAAAGGATTAGTTGCACAGAATGTAGAGATGGATGTTTATTTTTTTTAGAGAATTCTTTTTTTAATATTTATTTACTTATTTATTCCCTTTTGTTGTCCTTGTCGTTATTACTGATGTTGTCATTGTTGGATAGGACAGAGAGAAATGGAGAGAGGAGGGGAAGAAAACAGGGGGAGAGAAAGATAGACACCTGCAGACCTGCTTCACCGCCTGTGAAGTAACTCCCCTGCAGGGGGGCTCGGACTGGGACCCTTACACTTTGTGCCACCTGCATTTAACCTGCTGCGCTACCGCCCAACTCCTGGATATTTATTTATTTTTAATTTATTTCTTTATTGGGGAATTAATGTTTTACATTCAACAGTAAATATAATAGTTTATACATGCATAACATTCCCGTTTCCCATTTAACAATACAACCCCCACTATATCATTTATCAACCTTCATGGACCTGTATTCTCCCCACCCACCCACCCCAGAGTCTTTTACTTGGGTGCAATATGCCAATTCCATTTCAGGTTCTACTTGTGTTTTCTTTTCTGATGTTGTTTTTCAACTTCTGCCTGAGAGTGAGATCATCCCATATTCATCCTTCTGTTTCTGACTTATTTCACTCAACATGATTTTTTCAAGGTCCATCCAAGATCGACTGAATACGGTGAAGTCACCATTTTTTATAGCTGAGTAGTATTCCATTGTGTATAAATACCACAACATACTTAGCCACTCATCTGTTGTTGGACACCTGGGTTGCTTCCAGGTTTTGGCTATTACAAATTGTGCTGCCAAGAACATATGTGTACACAGATCTCTTTGGGTGGATGTGTTGGGTTCTTTAGGATATATGCCCAGGAGAGGAACTGCAGGATCATAGGGTAGGTCCATTTCTAGCCTTCTGAGAGTTCTCCAGACTGTTCTCCACAGAGGCTGGACCAATTTACATTCCCACCAGCAGTGTAGGAGGGTTCCTTTGACCCCACACCCTCTCCAGCATTTGCTGCTGTTACCTTTTCTGATGTATGACATTCTCACAGGAGTGAAGTGATATCTCATTGTTGTCTTGATTTGCATTTCTCTGACAATCAGAGACTTGGAGCATTTTTTCATGTGTTTCTCGGCCTTTTGGATCTCTTCTGTGGTGAATATTCTGTCCAAGTCCTCCCCCCATTTTTGGATGGGGTTATTTGTTGTCTTGTTGTTGAGTCTGGCAAGCTCTTTATATATGTTGGTTATTAAACTCTTATCTGATGTATGACATGTAAAGATCTTCTCCCATTCTGTGAGGGGTCTCTTGGTTTGGGTAGTGGTTTCTTTTGCTGTGAAGAAGCTTTTTAATTTGATGTAGTCCCATAGGTTTATACTTGCCTTAGTCTTCTTTGTAATTGGATTTGTTTCATTGAAGATGTCTTTAAAATTTATGCGGAAAAGAGTTCTGCCAATATTTTCCTCTAAGTATTTGATAGTTTGGGGTCTAACATCCAAGTCCTTGATCCACTTGGAATTTTCTTTTGTATTTGGTGAAATACAGTGATTTAGTTTCATTCTTCTGCATGTTTCAACCCATTGTTTCCAACACCATTTGTTGAGGAGACTGCTTTCCCCATGTAATAGTCTGGGCCCCTTTGTCAAAGATTAGATGTCCATAGGTGTGGGGCCTCATTTCTGGGCTCTCAATTCTATTCCACTGGTCAGTGTGTCTGTTCATGTTCCAGTACCAAGCAGTTTTGATGACAGTGGCCCTATAATACAGTTTGAGATCTGGGAGTGTGATGCCTCCGGTTCTGTTCTTTTTTCTCAAGATTGTTTTGGCAATTCTAAGTCTTTTCTGGTTCCAGATAGACATTTGTAGCATTTTTTCTATTCCCCTAAACAATGTGCTTGGGATCTTGATGGGGATAGCATTAAATTTGTAGATGGCTCTGGGTAATATATTCATTTTGATGATGTTAATTCTTCCAACCCATGAACATGGAATATCTTTCCACTTCTTTGTGTCTTTTTCAATTTCTTTGAGTAATGACTCATATTTTTCAGTATACAAGTCTTTCACTTCTTTGGTTAGGTTTACTCCTAGATATTTTATTGTGTTTGTTGCTATAGTAAAAGGAATTGATTTCTGGATTTCAATTTCTTCTAGCTTAGTGTTTGCATAGAGGAATGCCACTGACTTTTGAATGTTAATTTTGTAGCCTGACACCTTACTGTATTGACTGATGATTTCTAAAAGCTTGCTGGATTCCTTAGGTTTTTCCATGTATACTATCATGTCATCTGCAAATAAGGAGAGTTTGACTTCTTCTCTTCCAATCTGTATCCCTTTAACTCCTTGCTCCTGCCTGATTGCTATGGCAAGAACTTCCAACACTATGTTGAATAGTAATGGTGATAATGGGCAGCCCTGTCTAGTACCTGATCTGAGGGGAAATGCTTCCAGTTTTTACCATTGAGTATGATGTTGGCTGCAGGTTTGCTATATATAGACTCCACTCTCTTCAGGAATTTTCCATCTATTCCCATTTTTTGTAGTGTTTTGATCATAAAGGGATGTATTTTGTCATAGGCTTTCTCTGCGTCTATTGATATGACCATGTGGTTTTTGGTCTTGCTTTTGTTGATGTGGTGGATCAAATTGATTGATTTACGTATATTAAACCAACCTTGCATGCCTGGGATAAACCCCACTTGGTCATAATGAACAATCTTTTTGATATACTGCTGTATCCGGTTGGCTAGAATTTTGTTCAATATTTTCACATCTATGTTCATCAGAGATATTGGTCTGTAGTTTTCTTTTTTGGTTGTGTCCCTGTCTGCTTTTGGTATCAGGGTGATGTTGGCTTCATAGAAGCTGGCAAGGAGTATTCTAGTGTCTTCAATCTTCTGGAAGACTTTTAAAAGTAGAGGTATTAGTTCTTCTTTGAAGGTTTTGTAGAATTCATTTGTAAAACCATCTGGTCCAGGACTTTTATTTTTGGGGAGATTTTTGATAACTGTTTCAATTTCATTAGCTGTGATGGGCCTGTTCATGTTATCCACTTCCTCTTTACTTAGTTTTGGAAGTTGGTAGGTATCTAGGAAATCATCCATTTCTTCCAAGTTCTCTAGCTTGGTGGCATATAGTTGTTCATAGAAGCCTCGCATCTCTGATACTGTTTTAGCTTGTTCAGCTAGTTGCATTCTTAGCTCAGCGATTTCAGCTTTCAGCTCTCTAATAACCATGAGATAATTAGTATTTTCTTCCATATTCTCATTTGTTGTTCCTGCATTTCTGATTACAATTTTTTCAAATTCTTTACTCACTCCTGTTATTATTTCCTTAGCTAATGTTTGGATGTTGAACTCATTATTTTGTGCTTCACCCTCTGGAGGACTTTTAGCTGGACTCTTGTCCTGGTTCAATTCTCCAATATTTTTTCTTGTTGTTTTAACCATTTTATATATTATGTTATGAGTTCCCTTTATCAGTACTTTTCAGATTATTGATCACTATTGCCTGGATTGACTTGTGTCTAAGTAAGTTAATTAAAGGGTTCACAGTGGTGGAAGTTAACAGTTATTTCAATCCCTGAGTTGGAGCTCAGTGGTTTAAAAGCCTCTTTTTTTTTTTCCTT
Source organism: Erinaceus europaeus (assembly GCF_950295315.1). Lineage (NCBI taxonomy): Eukaryota > Metazoa > Chordata > Mammalia > Eulipotyphla > Erinaceidae > Erinaceus > Erinaceus europaeus. Next base: position 53,442,324 of record NC_080173.1, read on the forward strand.
TCCTGTAGGCTATGGGAGCCTGAGGGCTTTTAAACTATCAATAGGCTTCTTAGCTTAATCACTGACTCCTGACTAAGAGATAAAGCAGGGTGTGGCAGAGATAATCCAGTGGTTATGCAAAGAGACTTTCACAGCCCCTCAGCTATGCCACTGAGGTATAGGTCTTCTGAGTTTCCTGGTTAGGTCTCTGTCCCCTGGTGTCCCTTCCTGCTCCAGATTCTGAGGGTAGTAGCAATGAAGACTCAGAGTTGCACTTAGTGAGTCTCTGGGGAGTCCTCTCCTCCCTTCAGCTGTCCCCTTGTTGGTGGAGCAGACTGGAGGTGGTGTCTCAACTGATAAACTGCTGAACTGTTAGCAGTCACTTAATCTCTCCTTAGGCTCGTCTCTCCTCTCTGTCACCAGCCACATGTGTTTGTACTCACCGGTGATTTACTGGGTTCCTGTGGTCATTCTAGTCCTGCAGTCCCGGGTGGTCTCCTTTGGTATTCCTAGTTGATCCGGGAGAGGAGAGGAAATGAGAGAAAGCGATCTGCTTCTCGTAGCTCCGCCTCCGGAAGTCAAATCTTGGATATTTATTTATTTATTTATTTTTATTAAATTTTATTAATTTTATATTTATTTATTTATTCCCTTTCGTTGCCCTTGTTGTTTTATTGTTGTAGTTATTGATGTTGTCGTTGTTGGATAGGACAGAGAGAAATGGAGAGAGGAGGGGAAGACAGAGGGGGAGAGAAAGACAGACACCTGCAGACCTGCTTCACTGCCTGTGAAGCGACTCCCCTGCAGGTGGGGAGCCAGGGCTCGAACCGGGATCCTTATGCCGGTCCTTGTGCTTTGTGCCACCTGCACTTAACCCGCTGAGCTACAGCCCGACTCCCCGGATATTTATTTTTAACCACAAAGCACTGCTTAGTTTTGGCTTATGGTGGTGCTGGGGATTGAACCTGGGAATTTCAGTGCCTGGGGCATGGAAGTCTCTTTGCATAATCATTATGCTGTCTCCTCAGACCCTAGTATAATTTTTTCTTTAACACAAGTTAGGGAGGAAGGGAAAGCAAACCAGAGTGAGAAAATGGAAGAGTGAGAGGTGGCATGGGCATTGAACTTTAAAGAATAAGGTCTTAAATTTGATCCCTGGCATCCATGTACCAGTGATTCTCTGGTTCTCTCTGTCTTGTGTTAACAAATAAGACCTTGAAACAGCATAATGAAAACAACTTTCACACTTGAGGCTTTGAGCTCCCTGGTTCAATCCCCAGCACCACCATAAAGCCAGAGCTGAGCAGTGCTCTGATAAAAATGAATAAATAAGGAGTCGGGCAGTAACGTAGCGGGTTAAGCACAGTAGCGCAAAGCGCAGGGACCAGCGTAAGGATCCCAGTTTGAGCTGCCGGCTCCCCACCTGCAGGGGAATCCTGCTTCCACCTGCAGGGGAATCACTTCACAGGCGGTGTAGTAGGTCTGCAGTTGTCTTTCTCCCCCCTGTCTTCCCCTCCTCTCTCCATTTCTCTCTGTCCTATCCAACAGTGACAACATCAATAACAATAGTAATAACTACAACAATAAAGCAACAAGGGCAACAAAAGGGAATAAATAAATATTTTTTAAAAATGAATAAATAGGCAACAAGGGCAACAAAAGGGAAAAAAATAAAAATAAGAAAAATTAAAAAAAAAAAAAAAGAAGAAATAGGGACTAGACTCTGGCACACTTGGTTAAGTGCAAACACCACAGTACGCAAGGACCCAGGTTCAAGTCCCTGGTCCCCACTTGCAGGGGAAAAAACAAGGATTTAACATTGTCTCTGCCTCTAACTATATGACAGTACAAAAAATAAATCCTAAAAGAAAGAAAGGGGGCTGGGTGGTGGTACACCTGATTGAGTGTACATGTTGCAATGCACAAGGACCCACGTTTTAAGCCCCCACTCCCCACCTGCAGGAGGAAAGCTTCATAAGTGATAAAACAATACTGTAGATGTCTTTCTTGTCATTCTCCCTCACTATCACCTCCTTCCCTCTCAGTTTCTGGCTGTCTCTATCCAGTAAATAAAGATAATAAAATTTAAAGAAAGAGGGTGGGTGTAGGTAGCATAATGGTTAGTTATGCAAAGAGGCTGTCAAACCTGAGGCTTCAAGATTCCAGTTTCAATTCCTCACACCACATAAGCCAGAGCTGAGAAATGCTCTGGTTAAAAAAGAAAAAATTAAACTAGGGGGTCGGGCAGTAGCGCAGTGGGTTAAGCACAGGTGGTGCAAAGTGCAAGGACTGGTGTAAGGATCCCAGTGCAAGCCCCCAGCTCTCCACCTACAGGGGAGTCACTTCACAGGGGGTGAAGCAGGTCTGCAGGTGTCTCTTTCTCTCTCCCTCTCTGTCTTCCCCTCCTTTCTCCATTTCTCTCTGTCCTAACCAACAATGACAACATCAGTAAGGACTACAATAAGAGCAACAACAGAAAAAGGGAAAATAAATATTTTTTTAAAAAATTAAACTAAATGCAGACAGATGGAGACCTACCTCTACATTCTGTGCAACTATTTCTCTTAGTGGCACCTATTTTATGAAAACCCTGTACTTTAGTTGATGAAAAATTCTGTAAAATTGTGGAGCCAAAAACATACCTAATTAGTGTTTAGTGACATCTAGCTGAAATGCAAAGAGGATTAAAACATGCCAAAGAGAGGGCTGGGGAGACAGCATAATGGTTATACAAACAACTTTCATGCCCAAGGCTCTTGAGATTCCAGGTTCAATCCCCAGAATGACCATAAATCAGAGCTGAGCAGTACTTTGGTAAAAACCAATGGCAAAGTGGTCCAGGAGGTGGCACAGTGGCTGGAACATTAGATTCTCAACCATGAGGTCCTGAGTTCAGTCCCTGGCAGCATATCTGGTTCTTTCTCTTTCCTATCTTTCTCATGGATAAATAAATAAATTCTTTAAAAAAGAATGTGAGGACTAGAGAAATGGCATGGCAGAGTCCTGTCAGCACCTCAGAGGTACTGAGCACAGTCCTACAGACTTTGGGGAAAACAAATATACAAGGTTCTTAACCTCAAGAAAGTTGGGCATTGGAGCTAGGAGCAGCAGATCACTTTTTCTCCTCTCCTCTCCCAGATCAACTAGGAATACCAAAGGAGACCACCCAGGACCGAAACAAGACAGGACTAGAAAGTTGGGCATCAACACAGTAGAAACAATACCATCCATTATCGAGGCTGGGTAGAGGAGCACCTGGTTAAGCGCACACGTTACAATACCATCCATTGTCAAATATGTGGGTACAGAAACTATGTGCTGCAGAAGTTCTAGATGAAAAAAAAGGAAGCTAGTATTCAAAACACCAGTTAATATCTGAGCATTTATATGTAATGCACAGTACTAAGCATATAGTTATGTATATTTTTTTTTTTGCTACCAGGGTTGTTGCTGAGCCTTGGTGCTGGCATTGTGAATCTACCTCTCCCAGTGGCCTTTTTTTTTTTTTTTTTCTATTTTTATTAGGACAGACAGAAGTTGAAATGGGAGAATAAGATATAGAGGGGAAAAGAGACACCTGCAAACCTGCCTTACTGCTTGTGAAGCATCCCCCTTACAAGTGGGGAGCCAGGGCTTGAACCTGAGACCCTGTTCTTGGTAGTGGGTGCGCCACTGCCCAGCCCTTGCATAGTCCATAGTTAATTCCCAGCAGCCCTTTGAAATAAATTACAGAGAAGGAAACTAAGAAAGGTGCAGCAGGGACTGAGTGGTGACGCACCTGGTTGAGTGCACATGTTACAGTGTGCAAGGACCAGGGTTTGAGCCCCTGGTCCCCACCTTCAGGGGGAAAGCTTCACAAGTGATGAAGCAGGACTGCAGGTCTCTCTTCTCTATCTCCACCTCCCCTCTCGATAATCTGGCTGTCTCCAATAAATAAAGATAAAAAATGAAAAGAAAGAAAGGTGCAGCCTCCTGTGATAGTCATATAACTAATAATAAAGTTGGGATTCAGGTGGGGGTAGATAGCATAATGGTTATGCAAAAAGACTCTCATGCTAACAATAATAATAAAATAAAGTTAGGATTCAAACTCTAGAACCTATTTTACCACTGGGTTCACACTTTCAAGTTGAGTGATATAAACAAGATCACAGAACAAGCTAACATTTCCTATCCAAGTCTGACATTCATACAGTTAGGAGCTTGGCACATTTGGGGTCAGATAATTCACTGTTTGGCGTAGGGAAGGGCCACTATCCTGTGTGTTGTGTGATGTGTAGCAGCATTAGATTATAGTTCGAAACAGTACCCCCATTGTTAAATAATCGGAGGGAGGTGAAAATCACTTCTGGTTGAGAACTACTGGTCTGCCATAATCTGCTGCTTGTCTTTACTTTGAGTAACTCAGGATTGCCCAGAGCAATCCAACGGTAGAACCGGAAGCTAAATCCAGCAATCTCAGGACCAAAGAGGAAAGGATCCAAAGTTGAACTGGCAGCTGAGGTATCACCAAGGGAGCAGTGGATTAACGAGTAATGCTCTTACATAAACCTAGTGCAGTAACCCTTTGGGATGTTCTGCTGGCATCCTGATTTAAACCACTAGCTTCTGGTGGTAATCAAGGAATAGCCTCCAGAGAAAGCGATTGCATTTTTTTTCCTGTAGCATACCAAGAACCTTGTTTTCGCAGAATTTAAAACTTTTCTTTCACTGTGGATTCCAAACAACCTTGGAATCCCTGGACTTTCTAATTCAGCAGAATTGGTTATGTGGTCAGTGGACCTAAGATTGAGTCATGGGAGATTCTACCATGTTTTACAAGTGAGGAAACTTCTTCCTGATCTTTCACCAAGCTAATCCTTTTTTAATTTTTTTAAATATTTATTTATTTATTTCCTTTTGTTGCACTTGTTTTATTGTTATAGTTATTGTTGTTGTTCTTGATGTTGTCGTTCTCTCCCCCTCTCTGTCTTCCCCTCCTCTCTCCATTTCTCTCTGTCCTATCTAACAACGATGACATCACTAACAACAATAATAATAACTACAACAATAAAAAGCAACAAGGGCAACAAAAGGGAACATAAATTAATTAATTCATTCATTTAAAAATAGGGATAGGAGGTAGCATAAGTGTTATGCAAAAAGCCGTATGTATCTGATGCTCCTGATGTCCCAGATTCAGTCCCCAACACCACTGTAAGATATAGCTGAGCAGTTCACTAGTCAGAAATAGAGTCAAGCGGTAGTGCAGTGGGTTAAATGCAGGTGGCGCAAAGCACAAGGACCGGCATAAGGATCCCGGTTTGAGCCCCTCGCTCCCCATCTGCAAGGGAGTCACTTCACAGGTGGTGAAGCAGGTCTGCAGGTGTCTGTCTTTCTCTCCTCCTCTCTGTCTTCCCCTCTTCCATTTCTCTCTGTCCTACCCAACAACAACACCAATAACAACAATAACTACAACAACAATAAAGAACAACAAGGGCAACAAAAGGGAAAATAAATAAATTTTTTTAAATGGAGATAAGAGATTGGAGAAATTTCTCCATTGATAGAGCATCAGATATTAATGAGATTCCTGGTTCAATCCCCAGCACCACATGTACTAGAGTGATGCTCTAGCTTTTTTTCTCTCTTCTGTGTCTCATGTGAAACTTTCTCTAATTTGTAATAAATTAAAAATAAATTGGGGGGAGGGGTGTGGCATAATGGTTATGCAAACACACTCTCAAACCTGAGGCTCTGAAGTCCCAGGTTCAATCCCCCTACCACCAGAGCTGAGAGGTACTCTGATAAGAGGGAAAAAAAAAAAGAAAGAAAGAAAGAAAGAAAGAAAGAAAGAAAGAAAACTACAATAGAAGAAGCAACTATACACTTCAAAGTAAAAGTGTTTAATAGCCACCAGGTTCCAGATGCCATCAGGATGCTGGCCAGGCTTCCCTGGACTGAAGACCCCACCAATGTGTCCTGGAGCTCTGCTTCCCCACCCTACTAGGGAAAGAGAGAGGCAGACTGGGAGTATGGACCAACCAGTCAATGTCTCTCCATAAGACATTTAAAGAAATATTTATTCCCTTTTGTTGCCCTTGTTGTGATTGTTGTTGGATAGGACAGAGAGAAATGGAGAGAGGAGGAGGAGAGAAAGATAGACACCTACAGACCTGCTTCACTGCTTATGAAGTGACTCCCCTGCAGGTTAGAGCCTGGGCTCTAACCGGGATCCTTACACAGGTCCTTACGCTTTGTGCCACATGCGCTTAACCCGCTGCACTACCGCCCGACTCCCCATCATAAGACATTTTGAGGGTTTTTTCAGGACTGTACCCTCACTATGTACTGGCAATGATAAGGACTGCCCTACTTTCTGAAGGGAGTCTGGGTCAGCCTACTCTGCTACTGAAGGAAACTGGTCCTGAAATTAGTGCAGCCTAGAATCTTCCCAACTGTGACGAGGAACTGAGAGCACAGGCTAACAGGGACTCAGTGGTGATACAAGCTCCTGTACTGAATATGAATACATATGGACCCTGAGTCAGAATGACATGGTAAACAGTTAACTGGGTTTATATATTTTCTTTAAGTTTGGGAGATACTTTCTGCTAGCAGGGCTCTGAACCCCAATTCCATCATGACCCAGAGAGAGAAGAGGAAAAAAGGAAAGACATTTGGAAGTAAAAGGTGTATGGGGTGACTCAGAAAGGAAGAGAAGAAGGCAAATCATAGGGCAAAAACCGGCAAAAACGTGGTAGATACATAGATAGACAGACAGTGGTCCGGGATGTGGCAAAGTAGATAAAGTGTTGGACTCTCAAGCATGAGGTCTGGAGTTCAATCCCCGGCAGCACATGTACCAGAGTGCTATTTGGTTTTCTCTTTCTGCCTATCATTCTTCATAAATAGATGAATAAAATCTTTTTTAAAAAAGATAGGGGGAATCGGGAGGTAGCGCAGCGGGTTAAGCACATGTGGCACAAAGCACAAGGACCCATGTAAGGATCCTAGTTTGAGCCCCTGGCTCCCCACCTGCAGGGGAGTCGCTTCACAAGTGGTGAAGCAGGTCTGCAAGTGTCTATCTTTCTCTTACCCTCTCTGTCTTCCCCTCCTCTCTCCATTTCTCTCTGTCCTATCCAACAACGACATCAATAATAACTACAACAACAATAAAAAACAACAAGGGCAACAAAAGAGAAAATAAATACATAAATAAGAAAAAGAAAATATCTTTAAAAAAAAAAAAGGGGAGCAAGGCGGTGGCGCACTTGGTTGATCGCTCACATTACAGTGCACCAGGAGCCAGGTTCAAGCCCCTGGTCCCCATTTGCATGGGAAAAACGCCACAAGTGGTGAAGCAGGGCTGCAGGTATCTCTCTGTCTCTTTCCTTCTTTATCTCCCCCCCAATTTCTTTCTGTCTCTATCCAATAAAAATATTTTTTAAAAAAAAGATAGATAGACAGATAGCTAGAGAAATAATAGTAAACCCATATCTGTGACCTAAGGAGAACTTCAATGCAGTTTCCAATAGAGGGAATGAGCACACAGAACTCTGGTGGTGGGAATGATGTGCAATTGTTCCCCTGATATCTTGTAATTTTTTTTAATATTTATTTATTCCTTCTTGCTGCCCTTTTTTTTTTATTGTTGTAGTTATTATTGTTGATGTTGTTGTTGTTAGGACAGAGAGAAATGGAGAGAGGAGGGGAAGACAGAGAGGTAGAGAGAAAGACAGACACCTGCAGACCTGCTTCACCGCCTCTGAAGCAACTCCCCTGCAGGTCAGGAGGCGGGGGCTTGAACTGGGATCCTTGTGCCGGTCCTTGTGCTTTGCGCCACATGCGCTTAACCCGCTGTGCTACCTCCTGACTCCAAATATCTTGTAATTTTGTAAACCAATATTAAATTACTAATAAAGTAAAGTAGAGATGAGAACAATTCATGGTGGTTATGGTAACAAAATATAATTCAGGTAAATATATACAAATTGTGCTAGGAATATAACATGTAAGAACAATGTTTATGGGGAGTCGGGCGGTAGCGCAGCGGGTTAAGCGCATGGTGGCACAAAGCGCAAGGACCGGCGTAATGATCCTGGTTCAAGCCCCCGGCTCCCCATCTGTAGGGGAGTCGCTTCACAGGCGGTGAAGCAGGTCTGCAAGTGTCTTTCTCTCCACCTCTCTGTCTTCCCCATCTCTCTCCATTTCTCTCTGTCCTATCCAACAATGATGACATCAATAATAAATAATAACAACAACAATAAAACAACAAGGGCAACAAAAGGGAATAAATATTTAAAAGAAAAAAATTTTAAAAAAAAGAACAATGTTTATGAAATACATATTTTTAAAGTATATATATTTTTGGGAGGGAGGCCTCTAGGGTTATCACTGGGGCTTGGTACCTGCACTAAGAATCCACTGCTCCTGGCAGCCATCATTTCCCCCCATTGTTATTGTTGCTGCTTTTGTTGTTGGATAGGACGGAAAGAAACAGAGAGAGGAGGGGAAGACAGAGGGGGAGAGAAAGATAGATACCTGGGGGTCGGGAAGTAGTGGAGAGGCTTAAGCGCACATGGCGCAAAGCTCAAGGACCAGCTTAAGGATCCCGGTTCGAGCCCTCCAAAGGGAAATTTGCTTCATAAGCAGTGAAGCAGGTCTGCAGGTGTCTATCTCTCTCCCCCTTTCTTCCCTCCTCTCTTGATTTCTCTCTGCCCTATTCAACTATAATAACAACAACAAAGATGAACAACAAAGGCAACAAAAGGGAAAAAATGGCCTCCAGGAGCAGTGGATTCGTGCTGCAGACACCAAGCCCAGTGATAACCCTGGAGGCAAAAATAATGATAATAATAATAAATAAAAATTTAAAAAGAAAGATAGATACCTGCCGACTTGCTTCAACACTTGTGAATCAATCCCCTTGCAGGTGGGAAGCTGGGGACTTGAACCCAGATCCTTGTGCCAGTTCTTGTGCTTTGTACTATGTTACTTAACCCAGTTAGCTACTGCTTAATCTGGTTAGCTACCGCCTGGTCCCTTAAAGTATATATATATATTTTTTTTTTTAAAAAAGATTTTATGTATTTATTAATGAGAAAGATAGGAGGAGAGAGGAAAGAACCAGACATCACTCTGGTACATGTGCTGCCAGGGATTGAACTCAGGACCTCATGCTTGAGAGTCCAAAGCTTTATCAATGAACCACCTCCTGGACCACAAGAATATTTTTTAAACATTTTTATTTGTTATTAATAGTATGTTATAAGATTATACTGTTACAACATATAGCTCCACACCACACCACCAACAAAGTTCCGTATACCCCCACCCTCCCACCTCTTAAAGATAACCACACCATATTTCTCCCAAGTCTTACAGTTTGCTTGCTTCTGTTTTGTTTGGATTTTTTTTTTTTGGCAAGTTCATATAAATCAGATCTCTAAATTCCACATGAGTGAAAACTTCTGGTAGTTGTCTTTCATCTCTTTACTTATTTTCCTAAGCATAATCCCCTCCAGTTCTATCCATTTTGTACACAATACTATATTTTTGATTACAGAGTAGTATTCCATGGAATATATATCCCATAACTTCTCTAGTCAGTCATCTGATGATGAGCATTTAGGTTGCTTCTACTCTTTGGCTATTGTGAATAATGCAGCTATGAACATAGGGGTGCATGTCTCTTCTGATTAGTGTTTGAGTGTCCACTGGAGTGCCTAAGAGTGGTATTGCTGGATCATAAAGTACTTGCATTTTTATTTGCCTACAGGTGAGGACTGGGGGCTTGAACCTAAGTCCTTGCACATGATTACGTGTGCACTCAACCAGATGTGCCACCACTCAGCCCCTTTCAAGGACTCTCCATATAGTCTTCCAAAGGGTTTGTACCAGTTCGCATTCCCACCAGCAATGTAGCAGAGTTCTCTTTGCTGCACAGCCTCTCCAACACCTGTCATTTCCTGGTTTGTTGATGTAGGTGTGAGATGGTATCTCACTGTAGTTTGAATTTGCATTTCTGTAATGATAAGCGAAGCGGAGCATTTCTTCATGTGTCTGTGGGCTACGCGTATCTCTTCTTTAGAAAACTGTCTATTAGGAGTCGAGCAATAGTGCAGCAGGTTAATCACACTTGGCGCAAAGTACATGGACCGGCGTAAGGATCCCGGTTTGAGTCCCCACTCCCCACCTACAGGGGAATCGCTTCACAGGCAGTGAAGCAGGTCTGCAGGTGTCTATCTTTCTCTCCTCCTCTCTGTCTTCCCCTCCTCTCTCCATTTCTCTTTGTCCTATCCAGCAATGATGACATCAATAACAACAACAATAACTACAATGATAAGAAACAACAAAGGCAACAAAAGGAAATAAATTAATTTTTTAAAAAAAGAAAACTGTCTGTTGGGACCAGGTGGTGGCGAAGCATAAGGACCGCTGTAAGGATCCTGGTTCGAGCCCTCAGCTCCCCACCTGCAGGGGAATCGCTTCACAGGCGGTGAAGCAGGCCTGCAGGTCTATCTTTCTCTCCCCTTCTCTGTCTTCCCTTCCTCTCTCCATTTCTCTCTGTCCTATCCAACAACAACGACATCAATAAAACAACAAGGGCAACAAAAGGAAATAAATGTTAAATTAAAAAAGAATTAAAAAGAAAAGAAAAAAACATGCATTTGGAATTTTGATAGGGATTGTATTGAAATTGTAGATTGCTTTTGGTAGAATGGCCATTTTAAAAAATTAATTTATTTCCTTTTGTTGCCCTTGTTGTATTGTTGTTGTTAATGATATCGTCGTTGTTGAATAGGACAAAGAGAAATGGAGAGGAGGGGAAGACAGAGGGGGAGAGAAAGATAGACACCTGCAGACCTGCTTCACTGTTTGTGAGGCGACTTGGGAGCCAGGGGCTCGAACCGGGATCCTTATGCCAATCCTTGCGCTTTGCGCCACCTGCGCTTAATCCGCTGCACTTAACCCGCTGCACTACCGCCCGACTCCCGGAATGGCCATTTTAATGTTTAGGGAGTCGGGCGGTAGTGCAGCGAGTTAAGCGCACGTGGCGCAAAGCGGAAGGACCGGCGTAAAGATCCCGGTTCGAGCCCCTGGCTCCCCACCTGCAGAGTAGTCGCTTCACAGGCAGTGAAGCAGGTCTGCATGTGTCTATCTTTCTCTCCCCCTCTCTGTCTTCCCCTCCTCTCTCCATTTCTCTCTGTCCTATCTAACAATGACGACATCAATAACAACAACAATAATAAATACAACAATAAAACAAGGGCAACAAAAGAGAAAATAAATATTAAAAAAAAGAGAGAAAGAAAGAAAAAGGAAGGCAGGCAGGCAGGCAGGCAGGCAGGCAGGCAGAGGCTTGGAATCATGTTCCTGTAGGAACACTTCTCAGTTAAGTCAACCATTCCCAGAGGGCAAGGAGTGACTCCAGAAGTACTCTCTTGCCCTCCAGCCAAGTTGCCAATGAAAAGTAGCCAGTTGACGCCTAGAAAGGTTATGAGGGGGGCTGGGTGGTGGTGTACCTGGTTGAGCACACAAGTTACAATGTCAAGGACCTGGATTCAAGCCCCCAGTCCCCACCTGCAAGGGGGTAAGCTTCACAACAATGAAGCAGTGCCTGCCATAGGTATCTCTATCTCTCCGTGTCTGTGTGTGTCTCTATCTCTCCGTGTCTGTCTGTATGTGTGTGTTTCTCTGTCTCCCTTTTCCTCTTGATTTTTCTCTGCCTTATCAAATAAATAAATAAATATTTTTTAAAAAGAAGAAAGGCTGTGAGTAGTAAGCTATGCAACACCAATTTAATACCTTAGTGTGTTTTGTAAAGTTCTCCCCCAGCTTAGTGACCTCACAGAGTTCCTTTGGGAGGCAGTGGGCTGGTACATTCAGTAGCTGCCATCCTCTGCAGCCCATATGCCCTTGACTTACATTTTTGTGCAAGCTTGGCTCACTTCTTTGGGAAAGTAAATAAGCATATCTGAGAAGGAAGAGGTGAAATCATAAAGACCTACATCCAGCGGAAGGGAAGATAGTCTCCATGTCACTATTTCCATTTAGTAACTACTATTAAATGTCAAGACCTGAAGCCACAAATAGGTGCTTCAAGCTTCCTGGCCTAGAGGAGATCAGAGGTTGTAACCAGACAGATGAGTAGCCAAACCACTAAAAAGTAGTGTGTGCTATATAATAAAAGTATGAATAATCAGCTATTGAGGAACTGAGAATGGCATAATTAAGTATGACTAATTAATAATAATATACCTGGAGGTGTTAAAGTTTGACAGAGAAAGTAACATCCCATTCTTACTTGAAGAGTAAGAGCTAGTAATTATGATTTTTAAATAATTTTCATTTTTTAAACAAAATACTATGCAGTTCTAGTTTATAGTGGTGCAGGGGTTATATCTGGGATATCAGAGCCTCAGTCAGGGAGGTCTTTTTGCATAACTATTATATTGCCTTTCCAGCCCAGAGCTAATAATTATTGAATATTTATTCTGGCCAGGCAGTATGCATATTTACTATCATTTTTTAATTGTATTTACTTTTGTTTTTGAGAGAGATGCAGAGAGAGAGAAACACCAGAGCACTGCTCAGCTATGGCTTATGGTGTAACGGGGATTGAACCTGGAACTTTTTGGGCCTCAGGCATGAGAGTCTATTTGCATAACCATTATGCTATCTCCCCTCCCTTTTTTTTTTTTTTTTTAACCAGAGCACTGTACAGCTCTGGCTAATGGTGGTGCGTAGGCTTGAACCTGGGACTTTGGAGTCTCAGGCATCTTAGTCCATCTGTATAATCATTATAATATCTACCCTCCACCCTACTATCATGTTTTATCTTTTTTTTTAAATTTATTTTCCCTTTTTGTTGCCCTTGTTCTTGTAGTTATTATTGTTGTTATTGATGTCGTCATTGTTGGATAGGACAGAGAGAAATGGAGAGAGGAGGGGAAGACAGAGAAGGGGAGAGAAAGGCAGACACCTGCAGACCTGCTTCACCGCCTGTGAAGCGACGCCCCTGAAGGTGGGGAGCCGGGGCTTGAACTGGGATTCTTACGCTGGTCCTTGCTCTTTGTGCCACCTGCTCTTAACCTGCCTGCTGCGCTACCGCCCGACTCCCAACACTTTTTTTTGTTTTGTTTTAGAAATATTTACTTATTCCCTTTTGTTGCTCTTGTTTTATTGTTGTCATTGTTGGATAGGACAAAGAGACATGGAGAGAGGAGGGGAAGACAGAGACTGGGAGAGAAAGATAGACACCTGCAGATCTGCTTCAACGCTTGTGAAGCGACTCCCCTGCAGGTGGGGAGCCAGGGCCATCAACCAGGATCCTTGTGCCGGTCCTTGTGCTTTGTGCCACCTGCACTTCACCGACTGCGGTACCCCCCCGACTCCCGAAGCATCTTTAATATACTATAGAGTGGTAAAATATCTCACCCATAAAACATGTAATCTGTGTGAAATAATTGTATTGATTTATTTTGATTTGTTAAATACCTAAGCTGAAACAGACTCCGCTGTAATTCTAGATAGTAATAGTCTAGAGCTTCCCCCGATTTGTATATAAACATGCTGTGTGTGCTTTTGTTTTGGATAAAAGCAACAGGTGACAGAGGCAAACATGATGTGTGGGGACAGTTCCAAGCTGTGACAGTATCCTGTAGTGGTTAGAACTTCTTGGGAGTTGGGTGGTAGCACAACGGATTAAGGGCACGTGGCATAAAGTGCAAGGCCCAGCATAAGGATCCCCGTTCAAGACCCCGGCTCCCCATCTGCAGGGGAGTCACTTCACAGGCGGTGAAGCAGCAGTTCTGCCGGTGTCTATCTTTCTCTCCCCCTCTCTGTCTTCCCCTCCTCTCTCCATTTCTCTCTGTCCTACCCAACAACGATGACAACAATAACTACAACAGTAAAACAACAGGGCAACAAAAGGGAATAAATAAATTTCTTAAAGTGCTTTTTTAAAGCTTTTAAATTAAAAAAAAAAAGAATTTCTTCTCTGGAGTCCAACAGATTTGGCTCACAGCTTCAATTCTGTCACTGGTTCAGTGTGACAGGTGACTTTAAAAAGCCTTTTTTTACTATCCCGCTGAATGGATCGATAGTTGTACTCATTTCATAGGGTTGTTAAAAAGAATAAATAAGGGGATCGGGCGGTAGCACAGCGGGTTAAACTCAAATGGCGCAAAGCGCAAGAACCAGCATAAGGATCTAGGTTCAAGTCCCGACTCCCCACCAGCAGGGGGGTCGCTTCACAGGCGGTGAAGCAGGTCTGCAGGTGTCTATCTTTCTCTCCCCCTCTCTGTCTTCCCCTCCTCTCTCCATTTCTCTCTGTCCTATCCAACAACGACAACAACAATAATAACTATAACAATAAAACAACAAGGGCAACAAAAGGGAATAAATAAATAAAATAAATATTAAAAAAAAAGAATAAGAAAAAGTATAGGGGCCGGGTGGTGGTGCACCTGGTTGAGCATACATGTTACAGTGTGCAAGCACCCAGGTTCGAGACCCAGGTTTGAGTCCCCAATCCCTACCTGCAGGGGGAAAGCTTCATGAGTGGTGAAGCAGTGCTGCAGGTGTCTCTCTGTCTCTCTCCCTGACTAGCACCCCTTCCCTCTCAATTTCTGCTGTGTCTATATAATAAATAAAGACTTAACACACACACACACACACACACACACACACACGAAGTATAGGAAGTACATAGCAAATATTAAGCACTGATTAAGTGTCAGCTAAATTATCAAAGTCTTTGCCCAGGGTGATAAAACAGTGATTACGTACTAAGCTTTCATGCCTGAGGCTCAGACATCCTAGGTTCCATTTCCAGCATCATTGTAAGACAGAGTTGAGCAGCATCCTGGTTTCTTTCTATATCTTTATTTTATTTATTAGTGAGAGACATAGGAGGAGAGAAAGAACCAGACATCACTCTGGTGGTACATGTGCTGCTGGGTATTGAACTCGAGACCACCCTATGCTTGAGAGTCCAATGTTTTATCCACTGAGCCACCTCCTGGATCACTCTCTGTCTATTTAGATTAAAAAAAAAAGAAAAGAAAAAACAGGGAGTTGGGTGGTAGTGCAGTGGGTTAAATGCAGGTGGCGCAAAGCACAAGGACCGGCGTTAGGATCCCGATTCAAGCCCCGGACTCCCCACCTGCAGGTGGGTGAAGCAGGCCTGCAGGTGTCTCTCTTTCTCTCCCCCTCTCTGTCTTCCCTCCTCTCTCCATTTCTCTCTGTCCTATCCAACAATGGCTACATCAATAACAACAACAATAACTACAACAACAATAAAAAATAAGGCCAACAAAAGGGGGAATAAATAAGTAAGTATTAAAAAAAGAAAGAAAAAACAGGGAGTCAGACGATAGGGCAGTGGGTTAAGCACAGGTGGCACAAAGCGCAAGGACCGGGTGTAAGGATCCAAGTTCGAGTCCCCGGCTCCCTACCTGCAGAGGAGTCGCTTCACAAGTGGTGAAGCAGGTCTGCAGGTGACTCTCATTCTCTCCCCCTCTGTCTTCCCCTCCTCTCTCCATTTCTCTCTGTCCTATCCAACAATGACAACATCAATAACAAGAACAATAATAACTACAACAATAAAACAAGAGCAACAAAAGGGAATAAATAAATATTTAAAAAGAAAAAGAAAAAACTGTTAATTCCAAATACATTTTGACCATTTTCACTCAAATTCACAGTATCTCATTAGAAAATGCCCAATGCACACGGGAACAAAAGACATCAGATGTTTGTGGGTGTGGTTATATATGCAAACACCTAACCTAGGGAAACAAGAAACTGTACACATATGAAAACTGTCAAAGTATTTCCCCAAATAAAGTGATTTACATATAAAAATACTAAGCAAATAGAACATCATAAATGACAGGAAAGTGCCTTGGTCTCTCTGACAAGAAAAAAAAGCATATCTGGCAAAATATAATGCAAAATGAGACTATTCCCCGGAAATATGAATTTTAGTAATGTACTCAAAATGAGTATGAATATTCATACTTTTTTAGAGAAATACCAATATATTTGGTTACTTGGTATTTCCTCAGGTCCTGATGGGAGTGTCACTCTAAATTCTGAAACACATCTGACCCCCAAGAGTATAGGCTAAGATTTGTTTTTAGTATTTTATTTGTTTTTTATTTTTATTTGTTTTTTATTTTGAGATGCAGAGAGAAAGACACAGAGAGAAATACCAAAGCACTACACAGCTCTGGCTTTTGGTGGTGTGGGGGATTGAACCTGGGACTTCAAAGCCTCAGGCATGAGAGTCTCTTTGTATAACTATGCTATCTACCCCCATCCAGGTTAAGATTTCATTTAAAGAAGCATGCCCTTTGTTTCTTTCTTTCCTCTGTCTTTCTCTCTTTCTTTTTGCCTCTAGGGTTATCTCTGGGGTTGGGTGCCTACACTACCAATCCACTGCTCCTGGAGGCCATTTTCCCCCATTTTATTGGCCTTGTTGTTATTTTTGCCATTGCTGTTGTTGGATAGGACAGAGAGAAATGGAAAGAGGAAGGGAAGACAGAGAGGGGAAGAGAAAGACAGACACCTGCAGACCTGCTTCACCGCCTATGAAGCGACTCCCCTGGGGAGCCAGGGGCTTGATATAAAAGGGGGAGAGATACCAGAGGACTGCTCTGGTTTATGGTGGTGCTGGGGATTGAACCTGGGACCTTGGAACCTCAAGCAGCAAAGTCTCTTTGCATAACCATTATGCTGTCTCCCCAGCCCAATCATTACCTTATCTTATCTTTATTTACTGTATAGAGACAGAAAGACACCTGTAGCACTGCTTCACCACTTGCAAAGCTTTCCCCTTGCAGGTGGGGCTGGGGGCTCCAACCCGGGTCCTTGCGTATTGTAACGTGTGCACTCAACCAAGATGCGCCACCACCCAGCCCCACTTTTTTTTTTTTTTTTTTTTTAAGATTTAGTTTCTTATTTATGAGAAAGAAAGAATAAAAATCAAAGCATCACTGACAAACGCGATGCCAGGGTTAAACTGGGAACCTCATGCTTGAGAGACTAAAGGTCAATCCATTCATTGCACTACATCCAGGGTCACAGGATAAGATTCTTGCTAAGGACAAAAATGAAAGTTTTTTTTTTCTTTCTTTCTTCCTTTTTTTTTTAAAAGATTTTATTTATTTATTAATGAGAAAGATAGGAGTAAAGAGAGAAAGAACCAGACATCACTCTGGTACATGTGCTGTCATGGAATGAACTTGGGACCCCATGCTTGAGAGTCCGATGCTTTATCCATTCTCTCTCTCTCCCCTTCTGTTTTTTAGTCCATAGTGCTTTTTACCTCATCTCACATAGCTCAGCAAACTCCTGAGGAATTCTAGGATTTAAATTCACGGCGGCGGGGTGAAGGGGAGAGCGGCGTGGCGACTGGAGTCAGGAAATTGATTTTCCTTCCCTTTCCCAAACGTCTAAGTCGGCTTCATTATCCCTATGGCAACGCCTAGCAACAGTGCTTTCGTGTACATCAAGTGAAGTCTGGAAATGAGGAAGCTAGTCTTTCGCGGGTTCTGATTTCTTTCCGCCTCTGGGTCGTACTGCAGCTACCAGGCAGTCGCAGCCCGCTGTCGCCGGGAGGGTTAAGGGAGGATGGGTAACTCAGCACCTTCAGGGCAAGCACCCCCACGCCTCCCCAATCCTGCCCGACGGACACGTCTCGGGGCGCTTTCCTTAACGAGGGTGTACGCCCTCCCACTTCCAACACTTTAAAATAATATGTTCCGCGAAACCGAGAAGCTCTCAGCTGCACCTCGGCGTCCTGACACACCTCAGAACCTGCCCCAGCAAAGCGCCGTTCCAACGCAGGCCCAGAACCCTAGCGGAGCCGGCCAGTTCCTACCCCCTCCTTGGAGGACCGTGGGTGACGCTCTTGCAGAGCACCTCTCGCTGGTCGGGGCGGAGGGTGGGTGGAGCCAGTGCCGCCCGGGCTGTGCAAGCGGAGGGTGCGTACACTCTGGCCCGGCTCTCGGTGGTGCCGGAGCGGGAGGGAGTAGCGGCCGCTCTGGTCGGCGGACGTGCTGCCGAGCAGTCCCGGAAGCGAAGCAGCGATGGCGGAGAGTCCGACTGAAGAGGCGGCGACGGCGACGGCGGGCCCGGGAGCGACGGGCCCAGGGGCGAGCGGCGTCGCAAGCGTTGTCGGCGTCAGCAGCAGCGGCGGCGGGTTCGGGCCGCCTTTCCTGCCCGACGTGTGGGCGGCGGCGGCGGCAGCGGGTGGGGCCGGGGGCCCGGGGAGCGGCCTGGCTCCACTGCCCGGGCTCCCGCCCACGGCCGCTGCCCACGGGGCCGCACTGCTTAGCCACTGGGACCCCACACTCAGCTCCGACTGGGACGGCGAGCGAACCGCGCCGCAGTGTCTCCTCCGGATCAAGCGGTGAGCCGGGGCTTCTCCTCCCCCAGCCCCGAGTCCTGCTCGGGGGCCCGACCTTCCCCGCCCCCCCTCCCCGACACCCCGCCGCCGCCTCCGCGCTTTGCCCCGGGCGGCCGGGCTCCGCGGCCACCTCTCGGCCAGCTCAGAATTGCCCCGGGCGCCGAGTCCCATCGCACCCCCTCCCCCGCCCCAGCTGCACACGCTCCAGACCCTCCTGGCGGCCCAGGTCGAACCCCGCCCCTCGGCAGCCTCCCGGGGGCCCCGCTGCGCTCCGGACACCCTCCCCCACGCCGCCCGCCCGAAACCCGACCCTTTGGCGCTTCAGCGACACCCCCTCCCGCCTTTCGCGCCGCCCCTCTGCCCCCAGTCCCACCCAGTCGGGCGAACACGGCCCCGAGGCCCCACCCAGCGCCCCCCACCCCCACCCACGCCCCGGCGTCTTCTTGGGAGCCCAGCCTCGCACCCGAGGTCAGCCGTTCAATGCCAGGTGTCTTCAGGCCCCCTCCACAAATCTAGATCGCTTCCCTGAAGACCCGAAATCTTGCCTTGAACCACTTTTCCAGCACCCCAACGCTGACCACCTGTTTTAGCAACTCAGGACTCCCCCTCATTCTCACTCCAGTTTGTAATATCCCACTCGAGACTTTCTTTCCTGAAACCCCCCTCCCCCGCCCTGGATCACACGTTTTACATTTCTGAAGCAAATATATCCAATTCAAATCTAGGAACAAAGGCCTAAGTTCTTTCTGTGCTTGTTTCTCCGGGTGACTGATCAAAGATACTTAGCATAGTACCTATTGCATAGACAGAGGGTAATAGTTTTTAATTAGTTAATCCTAAAACTTGTCTTGTTGACCAGGAGAGGAGAGGGAAGGAGAGAGACCCCTACATATTCTCACTCCCCAGGTTCCAAATTCCTTCAGAGATTTCTCTACCTATCCTTCAAGGTTGTAATGAAAATTGGAACAGCGGATTGTGTGTAAAGTATCTGGCCGGGTGCCTCACACAGGCACCAGCCCTGTCAGCCTTGCCATCACTAACGTAAACTACTCAGTAGCTTTTCTACTTTTTTCCAACCTTTTCAGATACGACCTATAAGTCTTTGAGCTAATTAGCAATTTCAGGGATTCCTCTTGCTAAACTGTAGAGAGCTCTACCCTGTTAATCTCCTGGGCAGGAAGACAGTATTGCTCCCTGCTAGTTCATTTGCTTCATGTTAATCCCCTTCCAACAATAGTCTGTTGTGTGATTTATGAAATTAATTTTTTAGTGGGGTTGAATTATGCCTTCCTAGTTACTAAAAAGAATCTTTATTTAGCAGCATTCATACATAGTACCTGGGAATCTCGGAGGTGGGGAGTGAATGAATTGCCATGTGGGAGGAAATGAGAGTAAATGGGGTATGACTTTGCCAGAGTGACATCTTACGCCATTAGGATCTCTGATTTCTCTCCCCCTTTCTCCGACCCCCCACCTCAAACAATGCCCTTTTAATAATCATTTGCTTTTGGTCCATCTGACAAGTACTCAGCTGAGATTTTCAGCCAAAGAGACAGTACAAACATTTGTGATTGGTACCAAGCACCACTTTCTCGAACCCTCACTCATTGAGATAACTGTCCTGCTCAAGGCATTCCCCTTTTTTCTCTTCCTCATTCCCCCACCTCCTCTTGGTGTTATACAGGGATATCATGTCCATTTATAAGGAGCCTCCTCCAGGAATGTTCGTTGTACCTGATACTGTTGACATGACTAAGGTATGTAACTTGGTGGGGTTGGTGGGTATTGGGGAATTGGGTTCATAAAATTGAAAGAACCTAAAAGGGATTGCTTATCTGTGCTGTAGAGTTTTGTCTATATATCTCTTACATAGATGAATAAACCAAGATCACAAGAGTGTAAGTGGCTTGCCCAAGGTCACAAAGTAAGATGGAGCAGAACAGTGAACAGGTGTCTATGCAAGTACCAGTAGTCCTGGTTGTCCTGGAAGATAGGGGATGGGGTATATTTGAATAGTGTTGGGGGGGGGTCTTTTTTTTTTAAAGACTTTATTTATTTATGAAGAATGATAGGAGGAAAGAGAGAACACCAAACATCACTCTGGTACATGTGTTGTTGGGGATTGAATTCAGGACCTCATGCTTGAGAGTCCAATGCTTTTATCTACTGCATCACCTCCTGGACCACGTGTTACAGGGTCTTCAGGTACCTGTTTTTACTTTTTTTTTTTTTTTTTGCCATGTTTTTTGCCTCCAGGGTTATCGCTGGGGCTTGGTGTCTGTACTATGAATCCACTGCTTCTGGAGACTATTTCCCCCTCACTTTTAAAAAAAATATTTATTCTCTTTTGTTGCCATTGTTGTTTTATTGTTGTAGTTATTATTGATGCTGTCATTGTTGGATAGGACAGAGAGAAATGGAGAGGGGAGGGGGAGAGAAAGACACCTGCAGACCTGCTTCACCACCTGTGAAGCGGCTACCTTGCAGGTGGGGAGCTAGGGGCTTGAACCGGGATCCTTACGTCCTTGCGCTGCCACCTGTGCTTAACCCGCTGCGCTACCACTCGACTCCGACTCCCTATTTTCCACCCTTTGTTGCCCTTGTTTATACTGGTTGCTTTTGAATATTCCCTGCACTCCAAAAGCATTTCTGATCATCTGTACACAGTGAAAAGATTAGTCTTGGGGTGGCGGTAGCTAGCATAATGGCTATGCAGAGAGATTCTCGTGCTCCAGGGTCCCAGGTTCTTGAGGCTCCAGGGTCCCAGGTTCAGTCCCCTGCACCACCATAAACCAGAGCTGAGCAGTGCTCTGCTGAGAGAGAGAGGGCACGAGCTTAGTTTGTAATGTCACAGTCTTCTTAGTGTAAATACCTTGACCGCTCTGTCATTGTGTACGCTTCTTTCTTTCTTTTCTTTCTTTTTTTTCGTTTATTGGATAGGGACAGCTGGAAATTGAGAAAGAAGGGGGTGATAGGAAGGGAGAGAGACAGACATCTGCAGCCCTGCTTCACCACTCAAAAAGCTTTCCCCTTGCAGGTGGGGACCAGGGGCTTGAACCTGGGTCTTTGTGCACTGTAACATGGCACTCAACCAGGTGCGCCACCACCCGGTCCCTTTTTTTTTTAAAGATTTTTATAATTCACGAAAAAGATAGGAGAGGAAAAAAAAAAAACAGCCAGACATCACTACTCACTTGAGAGTCCATTGTGCCACTTTCTGGACTAAGTGCTCCTCTTTTTTTTTTTTTGCCTCCAGGGTTATCAACTGGGGCTCAGTATAGGCACTACAAATCCCCTGCTTCCGGTGGCCATTTTTTCTTTTTCTTTCTTTCTTTCTTTCTTTCTTTCTTTCTTTCTTTTTTTTTTAATGTATTTATTTATTAGGTAGGTCAGAGAGAAATTGGAGGGGAGGGGGAAAGGGAGAGAGAAAGACACCTGCAGGCCTGCACTTAACCCAGTGCCCCCCTCCCCCCGCCACCCCTCAGTGCTCTACTTGCAAAAGTAAAGATTTCCTAGATCTAGAGTTGTTTAAATGAAAACTCACAATTTCAAATTTCGTAGAGCAAAAGTTCAGATTTTGGTATCTTTTGTTTTGAATAGGTTCCCCCCCCCCCCTTTTTTTTTTTTCTGCTTCCAGGATTTTTGCTGGGGCTCAGTGCTGGCTGGCACTATGAATCCATTGCTCCTGAGGCCTTTTTTTTTTTTTTTTTTTTGGATGGAACAGAAAAATTGAGGGAGGGAAAATGGTAGACACCTGCAGACCTGCTTTACCGCTTGTGAAGCAACCTCCCTTACACCGGTCCTTGTGCTTATACTATGTGCACTTAACCTGGTGCGCCACCACTTGGCCCCAAGTTTCCCTTTAAATTGATTATCTCTTTGTGTGGTTGGAAATGTTTTTCCTGGAACGTCTTGCTCTCAGTCAAGTATCAGTGTTTTAATATGCTAATCCTTGGGGTCCCAAAATTGATGCCATGTTGATACTACTTGAGTTTTCTGTTCCTGGTGGTTGAGGACTAAGATAATCTAAACTGTCACCAGGGTGAGGAAGGGGATATTGAGTGATTGCAAGTCCTTTTTCTTTTTACTGTTCCAATTCTGAGCACTTAAATGTCTTTGTAGTAGAAGAAAAAATATTACTGAGTCAGTTCACTATTTTCCCTTTCTGGAAGGGAAATCTTGTGTAATGATTATGGCTGCAGGAAGAGAGTTTAATTTTTTTTTCCCTTTAAGATTGTATTTATTTATTTATTAGAAAGATAGAAAAGAGAAAATCAGATATCACTGTGGTACATGTGCTGCTGGGGGTTGAACTCAGGACTTCATACTTGAGAGTCCAATGCACTGTGCTACTTCCTGGTTCACCAAACTTTATTTGAGGTGCTGCTTATGACTTTTTTTTTTTTTTAATTTCTTTATTGGGAGATTAATGGTTTACAGTTGACAAATAGTTTATATATGCATAACATTTTCCAGTTTTCCACATAACAATTCAACCCCTAGTTCCTCCTCTGCTCTCATGTTCCAGGTCCTGAGCTTTCTTTCCCACCTCAGAGTCTTACTTTGGTGCAGTGCACCAACTCCAATCCAAGTTCTGCTTTGTGTTTTCCCTTCTGTTCTTGTTTTCCAACTTCTGCCTATGAGCAAGATCATTCCATATTCATCCATCCAGGATGAGGTAAAGAAGGTGAATGCACCGTTTTTAATAGCTGTGTAGTATTCCATTGTGTGTGTGTGTATCTGTGTGTGTGTGTGTCACAACTTGCTTGGCCACTCATCTGTTGTTGGACACCTGGTTTGCTTCCAGGTTTTAGCTATTACAGATTGTGCTGCTGTGAACATAGGTATACACACATCTTTTTGGATGGGTGTGTTGGGTTCCTTAGGATATATCCCCAAGAGAGGAATTTCAGGGTCATAGGGTTGGTGGGTCCACTTCTAGCTTTCTGAGAGTTCTCCAGACTGCTCTCCATGGGAATTGGACCAAATGACATTGCCACCAGCAATGCAAGAGGGTTCTTTTATCCCCACAACCCTCTCTAGCATTTATTTTTACTATCTTTTCTGATGTATGACATTCTCATAGGAATTAAGTGGTATCTCATTGTTGTCTTTATTTGCATTTCTCTGATAATCAGTAACTTGGAGCATTTTTTCATGTCTGTTGGTCTATTGGATCTCTTTGGTGAATATTCTGTTCATATTCTCTCATTTTTGGATGGGGTCATATGTTTTCTTATTGCTGAGGATGATTACTTTTTGTTATTAACCTACAGCGTTGGGGAAATTTCTGGGGATGATCTTACAGCTTCTAGTGGTCCTCTGAATCCTTCCCCCCCCCTTTTTTTTTTTTTTATCTTACACAGCTGGATACTGGAAGAGCCACACCCTGTACAGTAGGTTTACTCCTCTGGTGGGAGCAGACACGCCAGCTCTCCATTACAACTCTCAGCCCTACACTGTGATTTGCACTAATGCTGTGGCCTATAGCCCTTTTCCTCTTTTCCATTCATTTTACTTCCCCATTATACAACATTAATGGTAGGTTGAGTAGCATCTCATGCCCTTTAACATAAGCAAATTCAGAGATAACACACTTTTTTTTTTAAGGGGGGGGCTTGGGCGGTAGTGCAGCAGGTTAAGCGCAGGTGGCGGCGCCAAGTGCAAGGACAGGGGAAGGATCCCAGTTTGAGCCCCCGGCTCTCCACCTGCAGGGAAGTCACTTTGTCTTTCTCTCCCCTTTCTATCTTCTCCTCCTCTCTCTATTTCTCTCTGTCCTATCCAACAAAGATGACATAAATAGCAACTACAACAATAAAACAAGGGCAACAAAAGGAAATAAATATTTTTTTTTTAATGTTGTCTTCTGGGGTGGGGAAGATAACATAATGGTTTTGCAGAGACTCTCATGCCAGAGGCTTTGAAGTTCTAGGTTCAATACCCCCCACCACCACCACCACCATAAACCAGAGCTGAGCAGTGCTCTGGTTTAAAAAATAAATATGCTAGGATAATTTTTTATAGACACATTTTGTATTTTGCCTATTGTGTTCTATCTATTTATTACATATAATACTGATCAGGGAAGTGCAAACCAAAAAAACTTCGCTTTAAAGGAAAACTCAAGGGTGATCTTAACTAGATTCAATTTTCACTTTGGTTGGGCTGGGGAGATAGCATAATGGTTATGCAAAAAGACTCATGCTTGAAGCACTAAATTTCTCAGGTTCAATCTCCAGCACCAGCATAAGCCAGAGTTGAGCAGTGCTCTGGTTTAAAAAAAAAAAAAAAAATTCACTTTGGGTTCTAATTTTAAAACGTAACGAGTAAGATACCACTCCACTATAGTGGGATTTCTTTAAATTCTGAGTGTATTAGTATGAGTATAGGCTGTTCATTATGCATAATGAGGATATGGAATATGGTTGCTTAATGAAGGTCCTGCTTCTGGTGTGGGTAGCAAATAGAAAATAGGTGGGTGGGGCTGGGGAGAAAGCTCCAGTCTCCCAGGTTCAATCCCCAGCACCACCATAAGCCAGAGCAGAGCAGTGCTCTGTTCTTTCTTTCCCTCAATCTCTCTCTCTCGTTGAAATAATAAAATCAATATTAAAGAAAATAAGAGGGGTTGGGATGGGAAATCACTTCACAATTTTGAGCTGGGGTTTTATTTTGCAGATTCATGCATTGATCACCGGCCCATTTGACACTCCTTATGAAGGAGGTTTCTTCCTGTTCGTGTTTCGGTGTCCACCCGACTATCCCATCCACCCACCTCGGGTCAAACTGATGACAACGGGCAATAACACAGTGAGGTTTAATCCCAACTTCTACCGCAATGGGAAAGTCTGCTTGAGTATTCTAGGGTAAGAGGAGACTTCTAAGTGGTCATGTTGCTGTTAGCAAGTAATTACCGTAGGCCAGCCTTTATCAACCAGGGCTCTTCATCTGGCACACAGAAAATGATTGGAATGACTTTTCCTCACTTCTCCCCAGGATGGTGCATGACAAGTATTCTACATGTAAAAGAAAAATTAATTTGTTAAATTTATATCCAATGGAAGTCTTAGGGAAGTGGTCCTCTAGGAGCAACAGCTGCATCTGGGAGCTTCTAGCCATCTAGATTTTGAGCCCCCAGTTGAGAGACTTAACTGTCTCAAATTCTAGAGATGGATCTCAGCAATTGCTTTTATATTTTTGCTCATGGTGCTGGAGAACCACTCCTTTAGGGCATGGAGGTTTAATTGTCTCCTCAATCGGTTGAGAAAGGCTACAGGTCTCTGACACTCAAGATTGTGGGTGTCTTATTTCTGAGTCAATTGAGTGCTTTGGTGGTGGTGGTGGTGATGATATTTTCACAACTGAATGAAAAAAATGTCTAAGGTTGGAAATCACATCAGATATGAAACAAATACTAAGTATGTTTTGTTTCTGGAAGTTTGGGTTCATGTAGTTCTCATCTATTCCCTTTTAGTTCCCTTCACAGTTTAAAATTTCAGAGTGGAAATTCCTTACAGTGTATTCTGGATCAGTCTTTTAGTGTAGCCTCAATTTCCCGGTGGTAGAGAACAATTACAGATTGAAGTTGAGAAAGTTGTCCAAGTTGGTGAAATTGTTTTCCCTTGTCCAAAACATTTCCGGGTTTTGGAGGATGGGAGAGTAACTAAAGCTGGATAGGTGGGTTTTTTTTTTTTTAATTGTAGTTATTGATGTCGTTGTTGTTGGATAGGACAGAGAAATTGAGAGAGATAGGGAAGACTGGGAGAGAGAGACACCTGCAGACATGCTTCACCACATGTGAAGCGACTCCCCTTCAGACTGGGAGCCGGAGACTCAAACCGGTATCCTTAAGCCGTTCCTTGCACTTCACGTCACCTGTGTTTAACCCGCTGTGCTACCGCCCGACTCCCTGGGTGATTTTTTTTTTTTTAAGGGGGAAAAAAATCTTCTAAATCCAGGAATATGCTCTGTGGTTGTAGCGGTAAGGAATTATTTTTATTTATTTTTTGCCTCCAGGATTACTGTTGGCTCAGTGCCTGCACCATGAATCCACTGCTCCTGGAGGCTATTTTTTCCCCTTTTGCCCTTGTTGTTGTTGTTTTTTATTTATTTTCCCTTTTGTTGCTCTTGTTTTTATTGTTATTGATGTCATTGTTGGATAGGACAGAGAGAAATGGAGAGAGATGGGGAAGACAGGGGGAGAGAAAGAGACCTGCAGACCTGCTTCACCATCTGTGAAGTGACTCCCCTGCAGGTGGGGAGCTGGGGGCTTGAACCGGGATCCATATACCGGTCCTTGTGCTTTGCATCACCTGTGCTTAACCGCTGCGCTACTGCCCTCCCCACCCTTGTTGTTTTATAGTTGTCGCGGTTGTTATTGTTGTTATTGATGTTGTTGTTGGATAGGGCAGAGAGAAATTGAGAGAGATGGGGAAGACAGAGAGGAGAGATCGACAGACACCTGCAGACCTGCTTTACCCCTCGTGAAATGACCCCCATGCAGGTGGGGAGCCGGTGCCTCGAACCAGGATCCTTATTCCAGTCCTTGCGCTTTGTACCACATGCGCTTAACTTGCTGCACTACCGCCTGACCCCCAGCAAGGAATTAATTTAAAGGAGGTCATTTTAAAACAATTTCTGCTCTTGGTCTGGGAGGTGGCACAGTGGATAAAGCACTGGAC
Organism: Erinaceus europaeus; assembly: GCF_950295315.1. Taxonomy (NCBI): domain Eukaryota; kingdom Metazoa; phylum Chordata; class Mammalia; order Eulipotyphla; family Erinaceidae; genus Erinaceus; species Erinaceus europaeus. The sequence continues at coordinate 53,469,381 of NC_080173.1, forward strand.
TCTCCAGCATGAGGTCCTGAGTTCAATCCCCGGCAGCACATAAACCAGAGTGATGTCTGCAGCACATAAACCAGAGTGATGTCTGCTTCTTTCTCTCTCTCTTCCTACCCCTCTCATTGATAGATAAATGAATAAAATACTTTAAAAAATAAAAATAAAACAATTTATTCTCCTTAAAAATACATAGTTGTCTGTGCTGCTAAGACAGTGATGTGCATAACCTATGGTGTTAAAGAAATTTAGTTGTTTCATGTGAACATCAGGTTGTAAAAGCAGGGGAAAGAAGATATAGTATGGGAGAAGTGGCAGAAGTATAATGGATAGAAGCTACCTGTATTGAAAACTTTGTCATGAAGAATCCGAGTAAAAAAATTCTACTTGTTCTTAACTGACTGTATTAGCTTCTTTAACTTCATTCCTCTCCTTCCAACCTAGGAGGGCGGGGGAGCTGTTGGACTGACATACAGAAGAAAATTCACTGAACATTTATGTTTTAGAGTATAAGGTCTAGACTTCCTGGCAGAACAAAACAGAGAAGAAAGTAGCTTAAGAAACAACTGCAAGCACACTTTATGAAGTTACAGCACTTAGGCTTTTCTCAAGTCTGGCATGGAAAGGGAAGTGGCCGATTCACTTAAACAGGCCAATCCCAGCTCAGTTTGTGTTGTTGCCTGCTCAGGGGCTAAATCTTTGACTAATTTGAGCTAGGAACAAATGTCATTACTGTCCAACCTGCCTCCTACACCCTAAAAAGGGTAGATTAATGAGAGAAAGGAACAGTTTTTGATATCTCTTAATTTGAGATGTTGTCATATATGATTTTCCGATCTTCCACAATCCAGAAGTGTCCCTTATTCCCTTTTGTCCTTTGGCAGAGTTCTGTAGTCTTCAGAGAATTTTGCAGTCCTTGGGACCTTATGGAACTGGATCCCTGATCACCAACCCTACCACATGGCCTCTAACCATATGGTCTAAGTTCCCTTTCTGCCTCTGCTCAACTTCTCTCTTCACTAACTTCATCACCGCCCATAAATAAGTAAGCACTTTGAAGACCCGCAGAGGTTAGCATTTAGAAGACCTGAGAACTGTTCTCTCTTCACCACCCCCCAACCTTAGTACTTTCATTTTGATGTTGAGGACCTTCCCTGGCTACTGTTTCTTCCCTAGCCCAAATAAATAAATCCCTTTAAAGTTATCTTGCTTGTTTTATGCTCTTTTGTCCCACTTGATAAGAGGATTAGACAGTTGACTGATTTTTGATAAATGAGGCTGAGCTAGAGGCTGGGAAATTCCAGAGTATTAGTAGTGAAAGAGAAATGTCGAGTCACGACGGTGCTGCCAGGCCCCACAGTACTTGTGGTCTGGTCTTGCCTTTACCATCACTCTCTGTTTCATTCTTTTCCCTTTTTGTTGTTTTGCAGTACCTGGACTGGCCCTGCCTGGAGCCCAGCGCAGAGCATCTCTTCTGTGCTCATCTCTATCCAGTCCCTGATGACTGAGAACCCCTATCACAATGAGCCTGGTTTTGAGCAGGTAAGGCCAAGGAGGCCCAGCTCCAGGGGTGTGGAATATTGGGTTGTAAAGAACTTGAGATATCTAGATTCTTTTTGTTTGTTGTTTTTCTTTTTTAAAATTTTATTATCTTTATTTACTGGATAGAGACAGCCAAAAATGAGAGGGAGGGATAAAGAGGAAGAGAGACAGAGAGACACCTGCAGCACTGCTTCACCACTTGTGAACCTTTCCCCCTGTAGGTGGGGACCGGGGACTCGAACCAGGATCCTTGTGCATTGTAACATGTGCGCTCAATCAGGTGTGCCACCACCCGGCCCCCTGTTTGTTGTTTTTTAACTTGGCTTATTACAGAAAGAAAAAAAGACTTAACATTTTTACTCCTAAATAATGATTTTTTTTAATTATTATATTTATTCATGAGAAATTATAGAAGAGAGAGAAAGAACCAGATATCACTCTGGTACTTGTGCTGCCGGGGAGTGAACCCAGGACCTCATGCTTGAGAGTGCAGTGCCTTATCTGCTATGCCACCTTCCAGACCACAATAATGATTTTTTTTTTTTTTTTTATGAGAAAGATAGGAGGAGAGAGAAAGAACCAAACATCACTCTGGTACATGTGCTGCCGGGGAGTGAACGAACATAGGACCTCATGCTTGAGAGTTCAGTGCCTTATCTACTACGCCACTTTCCGGACCACAATAATGCTTTTTTTTTTTTTTTTACTTGCAATTTACAGTAATACTGTCAACTTATGATCTGTGTGTAAATGTCAAAAAATACATCTGGGAGTAGGACAGTAGTGCAGCGGGTTACACGCATTTGATGCAAAATGCATGGACTGGCCTAAAGATCCCAGTTCGAGCCCCTGGCTCCCCACCTGCAGGGGTGTCACTTCATAAGCAGTGAAACAGGTCTGCAGGTGTCGTCTGTCTTTCTCTTCCTCTCCTCTCCATTTCTCTCTATCCTATCCAACAACTACAACACCAATAACAATAATAACTACAACAACAATAAAAAACGGGCAACAAAAGGGAAGATTATATATGTGTGTGTGTGTGTGTGTATATATATATATATATATATATATATATATATATATATATCCTTGAATGAATAACTTTACCATAAGGAAGTCAGTGGACTCACTTGGAAATTCATTCTGAGCTAGCTTTGGGGACTGTCGTACATAGGATTCTTCTTTATGTTTCTGTTCTGCAGTATCTATCCCCTTAACATGCTCCCTTGTGATTATTGTCAAGTTAAACATTCTTTTGGAATTATGAGACACTGCTACTAGTGGAACCTAAAGGTGGGCCCATAGCTAGGGCAAGAATGTCTCAGTGCTGCCGAAAAGGTAGATGTGTGAAAGGTAGATAGCATAATGGTTATGCTAACAGACTCTCACACTTGAGCCTCCAAAGTCCCAGGTACAATCCCACCATAAGCCAGAGCTGAACAGTGTGCATGTAAAAAAGAGAAAGAGAGGGAATTGGGCAGTAGCGCAGCGGGTAAAGTAAAGTGCACACAGTGCAAAACGCAAGGACCGGTTAGAATCCCGGTTCACCCACCTGCAGGGGGAAAGCTTCATGAGTGGTGAAGCAGGGCTGCAGGTGTCTCTCTGTCTCTCTCCCTCTCTATCTTCCCCTCCCCTCTTGATTTCTGGCTGTCTCTATCCAATAAATAAATAAAGATAATATAAAAAAAGAAAATATTAAAAAAAAAAAAAGAATCCCGGTTCAAGCCCCCGGCTCCCCACCTGCAGGGAATTCGCTTCACAGGCGGTGAAACAGGTCTGCAGGTGTCTCTCTGTCTCTCTTCCTCTCTATCTCCCCCGTCTCTCTCAATTTCTGTCTCTATCTGATAACAAATAAATAAATAATTTAAAAAGAGAGAGAGAGAAAATGGATGCAGATATGCAAGGGAATGTTATATGCCTGGCAACATCAAGTTTCTGAGTTTCTGGTGCCAGGGATCAAATCCAAGGTCTGGTACATGTGAAGCATCTGCTCTTCAAATGAGTTACATCTATAGCCTAGACAGTGCCTTTTTAATATTAATGTTATTTAATTATTTTAAAGACTTTTTTTTTATTGGGAGTTGGACGGTAGCACAGCAGGTTAAGCATAGGTGGAGCAAAGCGCAAGGACCTGCATAAGGATCCTGGTTCCAGCCCCCAGCTTCCCACCTGCAGGGGAGTCGCTTCACAGGCGGTGAAGCAGGTCTGCAGGTGTCTATCTTTCTCTCCCCCTCTCTGTCTTCCCCTCCTCTCTCCATTTCTCTCTGTCCTACCCAATGACGATGACATCAATAACAGCAATAATAACTACAACAATAAAACAACAAGGGCAACAAAAGGGAATAGATAAATGGGGGAAAAAAAGACTATTTATTTTTAATTTATTTTCCCTCTTGCTGCCCTTGTTTTTTATTATTATTATTTTTTTTATTTAAGGAAGGATAAATTAACAAAACCATAGGGTAGGAGGGGTACAATTTCACACACTTCCCACTACCCAATCTCCATATCCCATCCCTTCCCCCGATAGCTTTCCCATTCTCTATCCCTCTGGGAGCATGGACCCAGGGTCATTGTGGGTTGCAGAAGGTAGAAGGTCTGGCTTCTATAATTGCTTCCCCGCTGAACATGGACGTTGACTGGTCGATCCATACTCCCAGTCTGCCTCTCTCTTTCCCTACTAGGGTGGGTCTCTGGGGAAGCTGAGCTCCAGGACACATTGGTGGGGTGCTGCCCTTGTTTTTATTGTTGTTGTTGATGTCATTGTTACTGGATAGGACAGAGAGGAAGGGAAGACAGAGGAGGAGAGAAATAGACACCTGCTTCACTGCTTGTGTAGCGACTCCCCTGCAGGTGGGGAGCCAGGGGCTTCAACTGGGATCCTTACTCTGGTCCTTGTGCTTTGCACCACGTGAGCTTAACCTGCTCCGCTACCTCCCGACCTCCTATGTTAATTTTTTTCTTAATATTTATTTATTTTTTTGTTGCCCTGGTTGTTTTATTGTTGTTGTTATTATTGATGTCATTGTTTTTGGATAGGACAGAGGGAAATGGAGAGAGGAGGGGAAGAGAAAGACAGACACTTACAGACCTGCTTCACTGCCTGTGAAGCAACTCCCCTGCAGGTGGGGGGGGGGGGTTGTTCAAACCGGGATCTTTACTCCGTTCTTTCCGCTTTGCACCACATGCACTTAACCCGCAGCGCTACCGCCCGTTATTTATTTTTAATCAAAGAGATATTCACGGAGAGAAACACCAGAACACCTCAGTTCTGGCTTTACCGTGGTGTTGGCGATTGAACCTGGGAGTTTAAAGCTTTAGGCATGGAAGTCTTTTGCATAACTATTGTGCTGTTTTCCCAGCTCTACTTTATTTTGTTTTGTCTCCAGGGCTTAATCATTCCAGCTGACTTTTTCACATAGAGAAGGAAAGAAACTATAGCACGGGGAGCTGGGTGGTGGCCCAGCAGGGCAAGGGTCAGTGTAGGGATCCGGGTTCAAACTGCTGGCTCCCCACATGTAGGGGGTTCGCTTCACAGGCGGTGAAGCAGGTCTGTAGGTGTCTTGTCTTTCTCTCCCCTCTCTATCTTCCCCTCCTCTCTCCATTTCTCTCTGTCCTAATCAAACAACAACAACAATAGTAACAATAATGATAAACAAGAAGGGCAACAAAAGGGAAAATAAAAATAAAAAATAAAATAGGAAACACTTGAACTTCAACTTTGATGGCTCGCTGCATTTCCATTCAACAGGTTGCCACATTCTGTTAATTTCTGAAGGATCCTTGAAATTGCCCACTCACCTTCACCCTTACTTCTTCACCCAAATAACACCCTAACTAACTACTGATCCTCTAGATGGTTTCCTTCACACAAAAAAGGAAAAAGAAACTATAGCACTGAAGCTTCAGTTCAATGGGGAATGAGTGTGGCAAAAATAGCACATTACATATAATTTCTCACTTAAGCAGTCCAGGTGGTGGCACAGTGGCTAGAATGTTGAATTTAGCTGGGAAAATAGCATAGAGGTTCGTAAAGAGACACTCATGCCTAAAAGGTCCTCTCACATGGTAGAGTGTGTGCTTTACTGTAAGGATAAGCCATCTCCCAGGCCTATCTTGGAAGGTTTTTCACAGTTGCCCAGGCAAAAAGAAATACTGTGCTGTTTTGCCTGATCCTTTGTTAGATCCAAACAACTCTGTAAATACCTATAGTGATTTCATAGGACGTACACACCTTCGGGCACCCCACAACTTTAAAATCTTGAATAATGATTAGACTCCACCACCTTCGCTTCCTTTCCTTCTATAACATTTTAAATATTTTTAAACGTTTATTCAGTGGTGTGTTATTACAGTGTAACAAGAGTAGGGGAAATAAATTGTACTATGGAGTGCACGATAAAGTGCAAATGTATAGACTACGTATTATGAAACAGTAGTGTAGAGACTGCAGGAATGGGACTGAAACTGAGAAAAGTGATTTGGAATGAGATGCTCAGGCTGAGCTGTGCTGCCATTTCCCGTGGTCAGAGGTCTTGTACATCTCTCCAGTACCACCTCTTCAGAGAGCTACAATTAGACTTTTAAAAAATTTTATTTGTGGTCCGGGAGGTGGCGCAGTGGATAAAGTATTGGGCTCTCAAGCATGAGGTCCTGAGTTCAATCCCCGGCAGCACATGTACCAGAGTGATGTCTGGTTCTTTCTCCTGTCTTCTCATGAATAAATAAATAAAATTTTTTTTTTTTAAAAAAAGAAAAAATTAAAAAAAAATTATTTATGGGTGGGGACAGATATGCAAAGAGACTCATGCCTGAGGCACCAAAGCCCTAGGTTCTGTTCCTCACAATACCATAAGCCAGAGCTGAGCAGTGTTCTCATCAAAAAAAAAAAAAAAAAATTTATTTACTAATGAGAAAGGACAGAAAGAACTAGATATCACTTTGGTATATGTGGTGCTGGAGATTGACCTCAGGACCTCATGCTAGATCATGTCCCGGACCACACTCCAATCATTCTGTAATAAACACAAAACAGATGGGCCACTGAGTGTGTATCAGCTATCTAGTACAGCGTAGCATTTAATTTGAACTGTTGACTTCAGGCTAGTAGTTCTTTTTTTATCTTTATTTTGTCACCCTTGTTGTTTTATTGTAGTTATTATTGTTTGATGTTGCTGGATAAGATAGAAATAGAGGGGGAGAGAAAGACACCGGCAGACCTGCTTCACCTCATGTAAAGCGACTCCCTTGCAGGAGGCTCGAACTGGGATCCTTATGTGGGAACCCTCGTGCGCTTAACCCGCTGCACTACCGCCCGATTCCCAGGCTAGTAGTTCTTATGGTGTTTGACAGGTGCTGAGTTCTGTGGTTTCCTTCATAAGTTTAAAATGTCCTATATCACCACTGTTAAGTTCAGGGACCATGATAGTAGACTGAAGGTATATAGTGTTACCCTGTGTGTCAAAATTTTCACCTAGGACAGTGCTCTGGTTGATTGTGGTTAGTGGTGAGAGGAGCATTGAAGAGCAAATAAAAGTAAAAAGTTAAGGCTGTTTTCATTCATACATCCATGTTAGCTCCCTACACCAGAATTGGAGTTTTTTCTTTTGAAAAATTTCAGTTCTGCTTTTTACGATTTTATTGGTTCGGTCAGTGATAAAGGGGATTTTTTTTTTTTTTTTTTTTTGCCTCCAGGGTTATCGCTGGGACGTGGTGCCTCCACTGCTCCTAGAGGCTATTTTTTCCCTTTTGTTGCCCTTGTTGTTTATTGTTGTTGTTGCTGCTGTCATCATGGTTGGATAGGACAGAGAGAAATTGAGAAGGGGGGGAGACGGGGAAAGAAAGACACTTGCAGACCTTCTTCACCACCTGTGAAGCGACCCCCCTGTAGGTGGGGAGCCGGGGGCTCAAGCCGTGATCCTTAGCTGGTCCTTGGGCTTTGCGCCATATGTGCTTAACCCGCTGCACCACCACCCTGCCCCCCACATTTTTTTTTTGAGTGGGGATAGGATAGGGGATATAAGGCATCAAACTTGGGGGCCCAGGTGGTGGTGCACCTGGTTGAGCACACATGCTGCAGTGCGCAGGACCCAGGTTCGAGCCCCTGGCTCCCACCTGCAGGGGGAAAGCTTCATAAGTGGTGAAGCAGGGCTACAGGTGTCTTCTGTTTGTCTTTCTGTCACCCCCTTCCCTCTCAATTTCTGGCTGTCTCTATCCAAATAAATAAAGATAATTAAAACAAACAAAAAAAGGAATCAACTCTTTTTTTTTTTCTTCTTCCTTTTTTGCCCAGAGCACTGCTTAGCTCTGGCTTATGGTAGTATGGGGAGTTGAATCTGGGACTTTGGAGACTCTGGCATGGGACTCTCTTTGTATAACCATTATGCTACCTAGCCCCACCCTTGACCTGCATCCTTCATCCTGTCCTACCATCTTGATTTATTTTAGAGATAGCAAGAAATTGATAGGGAAAGAGGGGGAGAGACCTACAGCACTACTGAACTGCTCCTGAAGCTTCTCTTCCCTGCAGGTGGGGGCTGAGGGCTTGAAGCCAGGTCCTTGCATACTGTAACGTGTTGAATTAGGTGTGCCACTGCCCAGCCTGATTAAAAAAAAAAAAAAAAATTTAGTTTGGGGCTGGGTGGTGGCGCAACTGGTTGAGCGCATGTACTACAATGTGCAAGGACCTGGGTTTGAATCCCTAGTCCCCACCTGCAGGGGGAAAGCTTTGCAGGCAGTGAAGCAGGGCTGCAGGTGTCTCTGTCCCTCCCCTTCTATCGCCCTCTTGATTTCTGGCTGTCCCTCCCCTTCTCTATCACCCTCTTGATTTCTGGCTGTCTCTATCCAGTAAAGAAAATTTTTTAGGTTTAAAAATAATAAAAAAAAAAAAAACTTAGTCTTTAAAAAATTTTTTTATTATATTCTCTTTTGTTGCCCTTGTTGCTTTATTGTTTTAGTCATTATTGATGTCATTGTTGTTGGATAGGACAGAGAAATTGAAAGAGGAGGGGAAGACAGAGGGGGAGAGAGATAGACACCTGCAGACCTGCTTCACTGCTTGTGAAGTGTCTCCCCTGCAGGTGGGGAGCTGGGAGCTCGAACCAGGATCCTTACACCGTTCCTTGCGCTTTGTGCTACGTGCGCTTAACCGCTGCGCTACCGCACAGCACTGCTTTACAGCTCAGAAAATGGAAAATTTCCCTCTGCAGATAAGTGCCAAAGGCTTGAACCTCAATCCTTGTTTTTGTTTTACCAGAGCACTACTCAACTCTGGCATGTGGTAGTACAGGGGATTGAACCTGGAACCTTGGGAGTCTCAGGCATAATAATCATGCTGTCTCCTCTACCCCTAAGATTTATTTATTTATTTATTAACATGAGAAGGGCTAATCTGAGTATTATGCGATGCTGAGAATCAAACGGGGTGGGGGGCATCGGCGCTGGGCCATGGCGAACTGGGTTAAGCACACATAGTATGAAGGAGTGGAGTAAGGATCCCAGTTCGAGCCCCCAGATCCCCACCTGCAAGGGGGTGGTCATTTCACAAGCAGTGAAGCAGGTCTGCAGATGTGTCTGTCTTTCTGTCCTTCCCCCCAAACCCCCTTTTTTCGCTCCTGATTTCTCTTTGTTCTATCCAATTTAAAAAAAAAAAAAAAGGTGAGGTGGCTCAGTGGATAAAGTACTGGGTGCTCAAGCATAAGGTCCTGAATTCAGTCCCCAGCAGCGCATGTGCCCCAGTGATGTTTGGTTCTCTCTTTTCTCTCTCTCTCTGTCTCTCCCCCAATCTTTCTCATTAATAAATAAATAAAATTTGTGGTCTGGGAGGTGGCGCAGTGGATAAAGCATTGGATTCTCAACCATGAAGACCCACGTTCATTCCCCGGCCGCACATGTACCAGAGTGATGTCTGGTTCTTTCTCTCTTTCCATCTTTCTCATGAATAAATAAATTCTTAAAAATAAATAAAATCTTTAAAAAAAAAAAAAGAATAAGTGGCCACAGGAGCAGTGGAGTCATAGTGCTGGCACCAAGCCCTAGTGAATGAAGGCAAAAAAAAAAAAAAGAAAGAAAGAGAATCAAACCAGGACCTCCTGTATTTGTGCATGCAACTATAGCACCCTACTCACTGTGTCACCTTTCAGGCCACCGACTATCATTCTTTTATTCAGTTATTTTCCACTTACTCTTCACTTAAAAAGCTTTTCATTTGAAGATTAGGAAGATGTGTGATGGGTCTAGTTTTCCTTATTGGTGGAATAACCTGTAACAGCATTGCTATTGGTATGTATGGGCAGCATGCTGAATGGTCTCAAAATAATGGCTGACTTCATGGATCTGCCATAAAGTGGGACAGGTATTCTCTTTGGTCATTCTTTTTGCCTAAATCTGGGGTGTGAATAGTGTGTGTCTGTTTCATTACAGGAAAGACATCCAGGAGACAGCAAGAACTACAATGAATGTATTCGGCATGAGACCATCAGAGTAGCAGTCTGTGACATGATGGAAGGAAAGTGTCCCTGCCCTGAACCCCTTCGGTATGTCTCAAGAGAGCCAACTTGGTATTCTTTTTGGAAATTTAGTTGGCTCCTGTATTTGGGAAGTTTTGGGGGCACAGTGCTGTATTACCTGGCACTGGGGAGGAAATAAAGAAAATATGGCTCGTGTTTTTAAAGTACATATTGCTGAAGGTTATCCAAGAGGAAGTTCAGAGAGGTTATTCTTGGAGAGAATGAAGTCTAATGGCCTCAAAGAATCCCATTTGATGAGAATTTGCACATACGATACTCACTTGTTCTATAGCCAAGTATTATGTAGAGTGCTTCTGAATTAATCCATTTCTTAAAATTCACCTTCCCTCCCTCCTTTCCTTGCTTTTTCTTCATTCCTTTTACCCTTCCTAGATTATTTGTTGGGGGCGGGGGGTTTGCTTTCTGTTTACAAGTGGTTATTTTAAAAGTAAGTAGTAGCCGGGCGGTGGCACAGCAATTTAAGCACAGATGATGAGAAGTGCAAGGACCAGCTTAAGGATCCCAGTTCAAGCCCTCCTCCCCCAACTCCCCACCTGCAGGGGAGTCAATTAACAAGTGACTTCCCCCTCTCTGTCTTCCCCTCCTCTCTCAATTTCTCTGTCTTATCCAGCAACAACGACAACAGTAATAATAATAATGGTAAACAAGGGCAACAAAAGGGAAAAAATAATAGTAATAAATATGTAATGAATTTGCATGTATGTCATCCTTACACAGGGGTTATGCTAATTTTTTCAGTATCATTCCAATTTTAGTATATCTGCTGCCAAAGCAAGCACTGTTTGTTGTCATGAGACCAGAGCATTGCTCAGTTCTGATATATGATGGTAAAAGATAGCATCTGGTGTGCTATTGCTGTCAACCTAGCCCCTCTCCTCCCCCCCCCCCCCCCCCGTTATTTTATTTCATAAGAAAGAGAATCAGAACATCACTCTGGCATATGCAGTGCCGGGGATTGAGCTCAGGATTTCATTACCTGTAAGTCTGTAATTCTTTTTTTTTCTTTCTTTTTTAATTTTTTAAAATACTTATTGCCTTTTGTTACCCTTTTTAAAAATATTTATTCCCTTTTGTTGCCCTTGTTGTTTTATTGTTGTAGTTATTGCTGTTGTTGTTATTGATGTTGTTGTTGGATAGGACAGAGAGAAATGGAGAGAGGAGGGGAAGACAGAGAGGGGGAGAGAAAGATAGACACCTGCAGACCTGCTTCACTACCTGTGAAGCGACTCCCCTGCAGGTGGGGAGCCGGGGGCTCAAACCGGGATCCTTGGGCTGGTCCTTGTGCTTTGCGCCACTTGCGCTTAACCCGCTGCACTACCGCCCAACTCCCTGCCCTTGTTTTTTATTGTTGTAGTAGTAGTTGTTGTTGTTGTTGGATAGGGCAGAGAGAAATGGAGAAAGGAGGGGAAAACAGGGAGAGAAAGAGAGACACCTGCAGACATGCTTCACTGCTTGTGAAGTGACTCCCATATAGGTGGGGAGCCAGGGGCTTGAACTGGGATCCTTAGACCAGTCCTTGCACTTCGCGCCACGTGTGCTTAACCCACTGCACTACCACCTGATTCTCTTTCCCTATTTTCTATTGAGGGGTCTTTGTAGGAAACCAAATACTGATTTAATTTAATTTGGCATTAAGATTAGGTGCTAAGTACTCAATTTAGCAGCAGCACATATACTAAAATTGGAATGATACAGAAAAGATTAGCATGTCCCCTGTTTAAGGATGACACATGAATTTGGGAAGCATTCCATTATTTTAAAAAATAATAAAGATAAATAAGATTAGGTGGTGAGGATAGGGGAGATAGTATAATAGTTAGATAAAAGACTTTAATGCCTGAGGTTCCAAGAACCAAGATTCAATCCCCAGTGCCAATATAAACCAGAGCTGAACAGTGGTCTGGCATTTTTTTTTTTTTTTTTTACCAGAGCACTGCTCAGCTCTGGCTTATGGTGGTATGGGGGGTTGAACCTGGGACTTTAGAGCCTCAGGCATGAGTGTCTCTTTGCATAACCATTATGCTATCTACACCCCTAATCTCTAATACAAAAAATAATAATGATAGGGGGCCAGGCATTAGCGCAGCGGGTTAAGTGTATGTTGCACAAAGCGCAAGGATGGGTGTAAGGATCCTGGTTGGAGCCCCAGGCTCCCCACCTGCAGGGGAGTCGCTTTATAGGTGGTGAAGCAGGTCTGCATGTGTCTATCTTTCTCTCCCCCTTTCTGTTTTCCCCTCCTCTGTCCTGTCCAACAACAACAATAATATTAATAATAACAATAAATAGCAAGGGCAACAAAAGGGGGGAAAATTGGCCTCTAGGAGCAGTAGATTTGTAGTGCAGGCACGAAGCCCCAGCAATAACCCTGGAGGAAAAAAGTAACAAAAAAAAGATTAGATGGTGAAAGGATAATTCATTCACCCTCTGCCCCCACTGTTGTCAATGTGTGTTTCTCTACTTGTCAATTTGTGTTTTTCTACTTGTTTTCCAGAGGGGTGATGGAGAAATCCTTCCTGGAGTATTATGACTTCTACGAGGTAGCCTGCAAAGATCGCCTTCACCTTCAAGGCCAGACTATGCAGGTAACACAGCCTCTGCTTCTGACACCCTAGACCTTATGGAAAGGGGGAATGCAAATTCCCCCTTCCTCCATGCTTACACACACAAGGGTGACAAGTGCATCTCCTAGAGATCAGAGCCAGAAGAACTGTGTCATCTATATATCTAAGACCCAGAAAGAAGATATACATGCCTAAAGTCAGGTAGAGTAGATCTTAAGTGTCCCCCTATCTCCACCCTCCAGACATCACTCTGGTACAAGTGCTACCAGGAATTGAACTCAGTACCTGATGCTTGAGAGTCAAGTGATTTATTTGCTGCACCTCCTGAACCTTTTTTAAAAAAAATTTTTTTTAAAACTATTTATTTTATTTATTTATTCCCTTTTGTTGCCCTTGTTGTTTTATTGTTGTAGTTATTATTGTTGTTGTCGTTATTGGATAGGACAGAGAGAAATGGAGAGAGGAGGGGAAGACAGAGAAGAGGAGAGAAAGATAGACACCTGCAGACCTGCTTCACCGCCTGTGAAGCGACTCCCCTGCAGGTGGGGAGCCGGGGTTCGAACCGGGATCCTTATGCCGGTCCTTGTGCTTTGCGCCACCTGCGCTTAACCCACTGTGCTACAGCCCGACTCCCCCTTTTTTTAAAAAAATTTTTATTCATTTGATAGAGCCAGAAATCAAGAGTAAGGTGGGGGTATAGAGAGGGGAGAGACACCTGCAGCACTGCTTCACCATTTACGAAGCTTCCTCCCTGCAGGTGGGGAACGGGGACTGAAGCTGAGTCCTTGTTCATTGTAACGTGCTCAACCAGGTGCACTACCACCTGGTCCCCATTCTGACTTTTTATTGTGAAGATCAGAGCTGACCCAAGGAAGGAAAAATTCCTGGCAAATTAAAAAAAAAAATTGCTGGCATAAAGTATATATGTGTTGCATTTGATTCGCCCCACTTTCTAGCCTGGATTCCTTCCCTTTGTAGTTGATAGTCTTTAAGCCAAGAATATTTAATTCTCAGAATCTCAGAAATGATATGAGTCATGTATTGGAATTGTATCTCTACTACACACAGTGAGTTGGAGAAATACGGGTGTGCAGTGTTATCTGTTTAAAGGCTCCTTTTACAAAACTGGTAACCAGTTGTTCATCCTTTGCTTCTTCTGGTTATATGTGCTTCTGCTTCCTCTAAGAATGTAGAGCTTAGACTTACAGGTACTTACTACATTGATAATTTTATTGGCTTCATTGGTTTGGCTTATTAGAAAGGCAGTAATAATAATAAGAAAGGGTTCCTTTTTTCTCTCTGTTTTGCTTTCCTTCTATTTATTTTACCGGAGCACTGCTCAGCTCTGGTTTATGGTGGTGTGGGACAATTGAACCTGGGACATCAAAACCATTGGAGTCTCTTTGCATGACCATTATACTATCTACCCCTGCCCCTTTTCTCTTTATAGTTTAGTAATATGTATAGATTTATTTAAGACAAAGGCACATACCAGAGCTGGAGATTGGGCTTGATCTCTAGTAATGAGAAAAACTGCATGGTGAAGAAAATAGATTTGGGGGTGAGGTGGTAGCAGCATAATGGTTATTCAAAGACTCTCATGACAGGCTCAAAAACCCCAGGTTCACTCCCCTCCCTCCATCATAAGCCAGAGCTCAGCAGTGCTAGGGGTAGGCAGGAAGTTGGTCTGCCAGAGAGGTTGTTACCAAATCAAATTATAAAGAGTCAAGCCTAAGTGTGGTCCGGGAGGTGGTGCAGTGGATAAAGCATCAGTCTCTCAAGCATGAGGTGTCCGGAGTTCAGTCCCTGGCAGCACGTGTACCAGAGTGATGTCTGGCTCTTTCTCCTCCTTTGTTTGTCATTAATAAATGAATTTTTAAAAAAAAGGGGGTGGGGGAGTCAGGCTGTAACGCAGCGGGTTAAGCACAGGTGGCACAAAGCGCAAGGACCAGTATAAGGATCGCGGTTCAAGCCCCTGGCTCCCCACCTGCAGGGGAGTCGCTTCACAGGCGGTGAAGCAGGTCTGCAGGTGTCTCTTTTTCTTTCCCCCTCTGTCTTTCCCTCCTCTCTCCATTTCTCTCTGTCCTGTCCAACAACAACATCAATGATGACTACAACAATAAAACAGCAAGGGCAACAAAAGGGGATAAATAAATAAATAATAAAAAATATTTTTTAAAAAAGTAAAAAAAAGAAAGTCAAGCATAAGCAACCTGATTGGTAATAGTATGAGACTTCCTTTTTCTTTTTTCCCCCTCAAAGAGTAATTAATTTATTTTAAAAAATATTTATTCCCTTTTGTTGCCCTTGTTGTTTTATTGCTGCAGTTATTATTTCACTCAACATGATATTTTCAAGGTCCATCCAAGATCGGCTGAAAACAGTGAAGTCACCATTTTTTTTTTGTTTGTTTTTTTTACATACAAAGCCAAACAAATTGTTGAGCAATTATGGACCCAAAGCTTGGAAAAGTGGAGAGGAAGTATTAGGGAGTATCACTGCAAACTCTAGTGTACTTCTGCTTTCTTACTTTGGTGACATACTCCAAACTCAGTCAATTTCTGCTTTGCGTTTCTACTTCTTTTTTTTTTTTTTTAACATGCATAACATTCCCCAGATTCCCATTTAACAATACAACCCCCACTATTTCATTCATCATTTTTCATGGACCTGTATTCTCCCCACCCACCCACCCACCCCAGAGTGAAGTCACCATTTTTTACAGCTGAGTAGTATTCCATTGTGTATATATACCACAACTTGCTCAGCCACTCATCTATTGTTGGACACCTGGGTTGCTTCCAGGTTTTGGCTATTTCTTTTTTTTCTTTTTATTTATTCCCTTTGTTGCCCTTGTTGTTTTATTGTTGTAGTTATTTTTGTTGTTGTTATTTTTATGCCAGTCCTTGTGCTTTGTGCCACCTGCGCTTTGTGCCGCTGCTCTACAGCCCGACTCCCATGGATTTATTTCTTAATAAATTTCTCCATATTAAATTAAGAGATTTTATTTTTTTTCAAATTTCCTGCAATAGATCCCTTAAGTTCCTTCTATCCCCTAAGGTCTTTCTCTGATAATTATTCTGGATCTGCATCAGTACATTCTTGGTTATCACCTTGGGTTTGCAGAACCAGCATTTTCCAAGTTTTACCCATCTGTTTTAGTTTCTCTTGTTAGCCCACAGGTGGTACTAGGTTCTGCTTTATATATGAATTTCAGGGGGACTAGAGGAGTTTTGAAGAAGTGATGTAGTATTAAGGCACCTAATGTCACTTAAATAGAGCCCTAGTTCAGTGGGGTTTATTCAAGTAGGCATACTAATTTTTGGAAAATGGAAACTCTGTTGTGAGGTCAAAGTCACTTTCCCACCTGCAGGATGGTCTGACCCCATTCACCAAGGTCTCTATGTCAGTTGGAACACCTTAGAGTTTGTTCTGCTGTCTTAATACCCCAAGGACAGAGTATTTAGTTTCCTGGTTCCCCTGGAGGACTAAGGTTCACTTAAACTATGGCTTCTATAGCTCTAAACAGCAATCCTGAGATCCTTTTCTTAAGCCACTCAGTGCCCAAGTGGTTTCATGTGGTCCCTTTAAAAATACCATGAGAGGAAATTGCAAAAATAGCACCTACTTGAGATTTTCTCTCTCTCCCCTCCTGCTGTCTGCCAAGCTAGCTTTGCGGGTGGGAGAGAGACGACCAGGGACTCATGGCTGAGTGGGACACAGTTCAATCTTTTTTTTTTTTTCAGGCATTTTTTTATTACTATTATTTTAATAATTTATTTATTGGGGAATTAATGTTTTACATTCAACAGTAAATACAATAGTTTGTACATGCATAACATTCTCCAGATTCCCATTTAACAATACAACCCCCACTATGTCATTCATCATCTTTCATGGACCTGTATTCTCCCCACCCACTGTTGTAGTTATTATTGTTGTCATTGTTGGATAGGACAGAGAGAAATGGAGAGAGGAGGGGAAGACAGAGAGGAGGAGAGAAAGATAGACACCTGCAGACCTGCTTCACCGCCTGTGAAGCGATTCCCCTGCAGGTGGGGAGCCGGGGCTCGAACCGGGATCCTTATGCCAGTCCTTGTGCTTTGTGCCACCTGCGCTTAACCCGCTGTGCTACAGCCCGACTCCCGGCTATTGGCTATTTCTTTTTCTTTTTTGACACCTGCAGACCTGCTTCACTGCCTGTAAAGTGACTCCCCTGCAGGTGGGGAGCCGGGGGCTTAAACCGGGATCCTTATGCCGGTCCTTGTCTTACTTATTTTTTTATTTTTTTATTTATTTGTTATTGGATAGAGTCAGAGAGAAATTGAGAGCGTAGGAGGAGATAGAAAGGAAGACACCTACAGACCTGCTTCACTGCCGGTGAAGTGACTCCCCTGCTGGTGGGGAGCCGGGGGCTTGAACTGGGATCCTCCAGCCTAATGCTCTCCCAACTGAGCTACTTCTGCACTTGAACCGATATCCTAACCGGTCATTGCGCTTTGCACCATGTGCGCTTAACCTGCTGCACTACCGCCTGACTCCCTAAATACCCTTTTTTCTTCACTCCCTGGTTCCTGATGGAACTGTATGGACTTCAGAGCCCTCTGGTCATCTTCCCCTAACATTTCTTCTACTCTGGGAGTGTGGATCAGAATTCTCTATGGGGTGCAGAGGGTGGGAGTTCTGGCTTCTGTAATTGCTTCTCTGCTGGATGTGGACTTTGGCAGATTGATCCATATCCTCAGCTTGTTTCTTTTTTTCTTTTTTTCTTTTTTTTAATATTTATTTATTTCCTTTTGTTGCCCTTGTTTTTTTTTTTTTTTTTTTTTTAATGTCATCGTTGTTGGTATAGGACAGAAAGAAATGGAGAGAGATGGGGAAGACAGAAAGATAGACAGACACCTGCAGACCTGCTACACCGCTTGTGAAGCGACTCCCCTGCAGGTGGAGTGCCGGGGGCTTGAATTGGGATCCTTAAGCCCTTCCTTGTGCTTTGCGCCACCTGCGCTTAACCTGCTGTGCTACCATCCGACTCCCCTTTTTCTTTTTTTTAAAGATTTTATTTATTTATGAGAAAGATAGGAGAGAGAAAGAACCAGACATCACTCTGGCACATGTGCTGCCGGGATTGAACTCAGGACCTCATACTTGAGAGTCCAAAGCCTCATCTCTGCACTACCTCCGGAACACACTAGTGAGGTCATCTGCCCAGAGTTCAGGATGGCAACATAGTAGCATCTGCAGCTTGGTGGCTGAAAGGCAATAAGATATAAAGCAGGACAAAAAGTAGGACTAGAACAGATGAGAATAGGGTTTTTTTTTTTAATTATTTATTTTCCCTTTTGTTGCCCTTGTTTTTCATTGTTGTTGTAGTTATTGATGTCGTCATTGTTAGAGAGGACAGAGAAATGGAAAGAGGAGGGGAAGACAGAGAGGGGGAGAGAAAGATAGACACCTGTAGACCTGCTTCACCGCCTGTGAAGCGACTCCCCTGCAGGTGGGGAGCCTGGAGCTCAAATCGGGATCTTTATGCCGCTCCTACTTTGTGCCACATGCGCTTAACCCACTGCGCTACCACCCGACACCCAAGAATAGGGCTAGAAAGCTGAATTAGGGCAGAGAATAGCTCCCAATAGTATGCATTTAATTGTTACCACATCAGTCTGACTCAGGGCCCGTGTATATTCATATTTAGCACAGGAGCCTGTATAACCTCTTGAGTCCTTGTTGGCCTGAGCTTGCATTCCATGGTCACAGCTGAGAACATTCTAGGCTGCACTCATTTCTGGACCAGTTTTCCTCAAGTGCAGAGTAGGCTGACCCAGCCTCCCTTTGGAGAATGGGGCAGTCCCTAGCATTGCTGCCTTATAATGAGAGCATGGTCCTGGAGAGGCCCACAAGAGGCCATATGATGTTCCTGATGGAAGTGACCAGTGATGGTGGAGAGAGGGATCTACTAGAGGGTTAGGCCCATCATAAATGTGTGGGGATCCAAAGATTCCTGACTAGGGCCCCAGATGATGGAGTGGTCTGGTATTGACCAAAAAGGGCATCATGAAGTGAGTCAGTCTCTTGCCCTTTCCAGCTTTTTTTAGTCCTTTATCTGATGAGCTTAGACTTTCTCCAAGTTGCCAAATTGTGGCATGTCCATTTGTTGTATCCAAACCAGTATTAGGTCTATGAGGTCTGGCCTCAAGGTAGGGAGGGGATAGACTAGCGTTTAAGTGGGATCAAGTGTGTTTAAGTTAACCTCAAGTCTTACTGCATTTACTTGTTTGATGATTCTAATAAAGGCTGTTGTAGGGTCAATAATTCTAAATTTGTGGGGATATATACACACACACATATACATACAGAGCACTACTTAGTTCTTGTCTATGAGGATTGAACCTGGAACTTCAGAGCCTCAGACATGAGAGTGTCTTTTGAATAACCATTATGCTATATACCCTGCCCAATTTATAGTCTTTAAGTGGTGAAGCAGTGTTACAGTTATCTCTTTCCCCCTTATCTCCCTTTTCTCTCTCAACAACTTTCTGTCTCTATCTAAAATAAATAAAATAATGACATCTCACTACTCAGTATAGATTTTCTTTAAGATTTTATGTATACATGAAGAACGACAGAGAGAGGGAACCAGATATCAATCTGGTATGTGTGCTGCTGGAGATTGAAATTGGGACCTCATGCTTGAGAGTCCAGTGCTTTATGCACTGTGTCACCTCCCAGACTATAATCTGTATATATGAAAAAAAAAAAAAAATGGGCAGGGGTAGATAGCATAATGGCCCATGCCTGAGGCTCCAAAATCCCATGTTCAGTTCCCTGTACCACCATAAGCCAGAGCTGAGCAGAGCTCTTCTTCTAGCATTTGCCCTTCTTCCGTAACCAGTCAACAGCGTCAGGTTGAGCCTGATGTAAAGTTTCGAGACCTCCTTTGAATCTGGAGAGGTGGCAGTCGTTGACTATGTGGGTCATAGTCTGTCTGTAGCCGCAGGGGCAGTTCGGGTCGTCTCTGGCTCCCCAGCGATGGAACATAGCGGAGCACCGGCCATGGCCTGTTCGATAGCCATTGAGGAGGGCCCAATCATAACGTGCTAGGTCAAAGCCGGGTTGACGCTTGCAGGAGTCTGTGAGGAGGTGTTTGTTCTTTATCTCAGCTGACTGCCAACTCTGTTTCCAAGAGACTGGAACAGAGAAGTTCAGTGTAGGCATAGGGGACCAGATTGGGTGATGAGACGTCAAGCGTTGGACAGGGTGGGCAAAGATATCCGAGTACATTGGCAGGTCCGGTCGAGCGTAGACGTGGGAAATGAACTTAGATGATGCCGCATCCCGACAAATATCTGGCGGGGCGATGTTGCTAAGAACTGGCAGCCATGGAACCGGGGTGGAACGGATGGTTCCAGAAATTATCCTCATGGAGGAATATAATTTGGAATCGACCAAGTGGACATGGGGGCTACGGAACCATACTGGGGCACAGTATTCTGCAGTGGAATAGCATAATGCCAGAGATGATGATCGTAGTGTGGAAGCGCTCGCACCCCATGAGGAGCTGGCCAGTCTTGCAATGATGTGATTCCTCGCGCCCACCTTTGCTGCAGTTTTTATGAGATGTTTGTGAAATGACAGAGTGTGATCGAGAGTAACGCCAAGATAGACTGGCTGGGCTTCATGCCGGATTCTCGTATCGCCAAGCTGCACGTTAAGCTCACGCGAGGCCGAGGCATGGTGTAGATGGAAAACAGATGATACCGTTTTTGCAGTGCTAGGGATTAGTCGCCATTTTTTACAGTAATCAGATATCAGAGACATGTCTTTCGTGAGTGTTTCCTCGAGGATGTCGAACTTGGATGCCTGAGTTGCACAGCAGATGTCATCGGCGTAGATGAACTTCCTTGAAGAAGTTTCTGGGAGGTCATTGATGTAAATATTAAATAGCGTAGGAGCCAGAATAGAGCCCTGTGGGAGGCCACTTGAGACAAGTCTCCATCTGCTAGACTTGTCACCCAGATGCACCCGGAATCTTCTGTTTTGGAGAAGAAACGATACAGTGTTGGCCACCCATGGAGGCAGGCATCTTGAGATCTTGACTAGGAGACCACGGTGCCAGACCGTGTCATAGGCTGCTGTGAGATCAACAAAGACAGCACCCGTCTTTAAATTCTTCTGGAATCCATTTTCAATGTAAGTTGAGAGGGCCAGGGCTTGTTCGCAGGTAGATCTGGTAAAAAAGAAAAAAGGAAAAAAAAAAGTAGTCTCGTTGGTGGTGCAGTGGTCTTGACAGAAACTGCTGATTCTGAAGTAGTGAGCTTTTTAACTAAGTTAAGTCCTTTCATAAAATGTTTTGCATTTTCATTGTGATACAGAAGTTGAGGGGGTTTTTTTGTTTGTTTTCCTTCTTTTAAACATTTATTTTCCCTTTTGTTGCCCTTGTTTTTTATTGTAGAGTAAGGCATTGGACTCTCAGCATGAGGTCCTGAGTTCAGTCCCTGGCAGCGCATGTACCAGAGTGATGTCTGGTTCTTTCTCTCTCTCCTGTCATTTCTCATGAATCAGTTAATAAAATCTTTTTTTAAGAAAATCAACAGTTACTTGAACCCTAACCAGTTAAAAATCCCTCCTCCTTTTATCTTCTAGCCAACTGTAGCTAATTATTGAAACTTTTAGCCAGTTTGTCATATCTGTTTTTGGAGATTTTTCAAGTATGGCTTTTATGAGGTTAATTAGAAGTACAGACATAATTATTACAATTCTGGTTTTGAACCCCTCTTTCCCATCTATCTCACCTGTACTGTGTCTCCTGCATACTGACTTGCTTTTGAGAAATTCAGATATGTTTGTAATCTGTCTGGGTTATAAGCATTTTGTAAGTTTCCTAAATAGAGATTATGTTATTTTGTTTGGAATTTTATGTGCGGTGTCCTCTTTTTTCCATGAGCTTGCATTTCACATGCTTCCAAAGCTACTTTTTTTTTTCCCCTCTAGGATTATCACTGCAGCTCAGTGTTGGCACTACGTACGAATCCACCACTCGTGGCAGCCTTTTTTTTCTTTTCTTCTTTTGTTGTTTTATTTGATAAGACGGAGAGAAGTTGAGAAGGGAGGGGGAGATAGAGAGGAAAATGAGGTAGACATCTGCAGACCTGCTTCACTACTCTTGAAGTGTATCTGCTGCAGCTGTAGGGCTGGGTCTCGAACCGTGGTACTTGCGCAGGTCCTGCATAGTACTTTCATAGTACTGTGTGCTTAATCTGGTACGCCACTGTCTGGCCTCCAAAGGTACTTTTCTCTAGGATGAGTCATCAGGCTTGAATCTCCCATCCTGATAGTTTCTTCTCCCCCCACCAGGACCCTTTTGGAGAGAAGCGGGGCCATTTTGACTACCAGTCCCTCCTGATGCGCCTGGGACTGATTCGACAGAAAGTGTTGGAGAGGCTCCATAATGAGAATGCCGAAATGGACTCTGATAGCAGTTCATCTGGGACAGAGACAGACCTGCACGGCAGCCTGAGGGTTTAAACCCTGTTCCCCTCTCCCCGCCCCCACTTGAGAGTCCCAGCAAAAGTACCTTCCCCACACCCCAGGGATGGAGAGGCACTGTGTATCTCCCTCCAGATGTGATGTCATCCCGCAAGATGGGAAGAACCAAGCCAGCTTGGATCCCAGGGTGTGAGAGTTGGGGAGGCTGGTCCTGATCTGATCTCCTTGGCTGTCAAGCATCTGGACAACCTAGGGCGACAGCCTCTGACAAAAACAAAACAACCAACACA
Source organism: Erinaceus europaeus (assembly GCF_950295315.1). NCBI lineage: Eukaryota > Metazoa > Chordata > Mammalia > Eulipotyphla > Erinaceidae > Erinaceus > Erinaceus europaeus. The sequence goes on from NC_080173.1 coordinate 53,491,779, forward strand.
CCTCTCCACAGGGCCAGCTCCTTAGGGACAGTGGGAGACATGTAATTTCAAGAGGGAGTGTGCCCAAACAATTTATGGGGTTATCCAGAAGGGAGCGTGGGGTGGGGGTGGGGTGGGGGCTGTCTGTGACACTTAAGCAGTCTGGGTGGGTGTCTGTCATCAGTCTTGAAGCAGGGCTTCCCAAATGCCCTTTTCCTCATTGCCTCTTTTTCCACATTTGCCATGGGCCAGCATAACTTTGTTTTCCTAATTTATAGTCACTGTTCTAGACAGACCAAAGAGAAGGAACAGTGGTGGAGTCTAGGCTGCTGAAAAGTAAGCTTTACCTAGCACCTGAGCACCTTTCTCCTGCCTCCCTTTCCCTCACCCATATTTCTGGATTTAAGACAGAAGGTAAATGTGGCTGGGACCAAAGCAAGGTCTCAGTAAAGCCTGCCCAGGCACTATAAGAAGCTGAAAGAAAATACTGTTTATTCCTGCAATCACTGATTTGAAAAAGTTCCCAACACAGGCACTTCCGTGTATATGGGATTAGAGCCACTACATAGAATAGTCTCATAGATTTTCATAAATACTAGTTACAATATTATATGGGAGCAGGGTGTATTTTATTTGCTGTCCTTGTGTATTTCCAACCCAACTTAATAAATTCCCCCTCCTCACTAAGCCCAGGGACTTATGAGGAGCAAGGGTAGCCAAAGGCCTAAGGGCATTGGGGCTAGGACTCTGGACTCCGCTCTTCTTCTCTCCCCCTCCCGCCCAGCATCTCATTGTTACTGGCTCTGATGGGTATTTGCCTGACTGTATTGCTTCTCTTACCTGTATTTAGCTACAGTGACCCTTTAGCTGGTTGGTTCAGAAAAAAAAATGTGCTTTAGGTGTCCTGTGAATACTGGGCAACAAGGGAATCCATCCTCCCCCTTTTTGATGTGTTCTCCCATATTTCCAGATTCTTCTTGTTATGGCTCTCAGTGGACTCAGTGATCCACATGATGCAGGGCCTCAGTATCCAGCCACATTGAAGGGAGAGGATAACTTGGTCCTGCCCCTGCCCGCTGCTATGTAGGCCTCTGCCTTACAGATCATGGAACTTCCCTGGGGATGAGGGACTGTAGGGAGAGGGGTTGGACATTCTCAAAAGAGAAATGTCCCACTTGGAAGGGCAGGAAGCAAAGAAACTGGACAGAAAATGGGTTTGGGGAACAAGTTTGTCTTGGCTACCTGAAGGCTGTGTCACTTCACATGGAAACTCAAGAGAAAGGGACACCATCCATTTCCAGTTTCCCCCTTCCATTCCCAGAGCTAGAAAGGTCTGTTGGTCCAGTGTTTTCTGTCATTCATTTTTAAGTGTTCCCAATTTCAAGTGACAATCCTCTCCCTGGTCCTGCCATGGGGCAGAGCATGTCTGGCATACTGGCCCGACTTTAACGCCCTAATCTTGAGTTGAGAAAATGTATGCACAGGAGTCAAAGAGATGTCTTTATATCTGACTGTACATAAATGAAGTTTTTTTTTTTTTCCCCTTTTTGGTGCAATAAAGTTTGTTTTGGCAGAAGGAGGAAGTGCCTATGGGTGTGGGAGGATTTGTGTAAAGGAAAAGTGGGACTGTCTCAACCATACTTCTCACCTGTGCCTGAAACAAGAAAAAATCAAGTATTAAGTGAATTACCTGGAAACTGAAAAATTAGGTTACATGATACGGGGGAAGCAGGGTTTCTGATGGCAAGTTTGCCACCATCCAGTATGGAAGAGCCCCTTGTAAGACCATAGCTCTAGCAGTCAAGGTGAGAGATACCATCTCAGCCTTAGTGGTTTCCAGAGAAACGTTCAGAAATAGGAAAGCAAATTTTTCCTGTAATTTGGGCTTAGACTATATTGGGTTGTTGGCAGTCATGGTTTTTTTTTTTTTTTTTTTTTTTTACCAGAATACTGAGCAGGTCTGGTTTATGGTGGTGCAGTGCAGGGGATTGAACCTGGGACTTTAGAGCCTCAGGCATGAGAGTTTCTTATATAACCATATGCTATCCACCCCCTCCCCACCCTTGCCCTGACTTTGTTTCCCTATACAGAAATGTGCTATGGCTTTCCCCAACAACCCTAAGAGAAAGCTAATATGGATATAACCATTAAGTTTTCAGTTTTTTGGTATTGTCCCTAAATTAGACCATAGGGATTTATTTAGCATTTCAGTCACGAAGACTTACAGGTTTAACACTGGTCTACCAGCACATAACCAACCACCTTCCCTGCTCATACAGAAGGCTTGCTTTCTGAGGCAGAGGCCTTCCGTCCTGGCTAATGATGTATGTAGGAAAAGATTACACGCAAATTGTCTAGTTGGCTGACCTCAGCTGTGGTATTAGTGACCCTAGAGCTTTGGCTCTACTAAAGCTGATGGGCCCTGGTGAATTAAATTCCTTACCTGTGAAGCTATAACGTGAGGAACTTAACTTTTTAACAGTTGTGAGAAAAAAAATGAGGTGTATATAAAACTTGGCACAGGGTAGATACTCAGCAAAAGGTTATCACCACCAAAGCTGGGGTGGGATGGTGGTGGCTGCTGATCAGCCAAAGAGAGCTAGTTGGCAACTCAAACTACATTCACTTTTGGTTGATTTTGATTCCCCCTCAAATGATACTGTTTTCTTTGATTGCCATTTGACACTGACATCTGTTTTCTTTACACTCAGCTAAGTCTTATAACCTGGATAGAGAAAAGGTTTGACTCAACAGGTTATGATTTGTGGCAGGAGACAGGCTGTATTCATTCTTGCCCAGCTCTACCATAAACTTGTGGATAACCTGTACAATTCATTTTACTTGTGCTTGCTCTCAAATCTGTTACTCAGGTTATCATTGCTGGATAATGAGGTTTTCTCCAATAAAGATGCAATGTGAAGGCACTTTAGAAAAACAAATAAAGGCCGAAGAATATTGGGGGGAGAAAAAAATACTTGGAACTTTGTTTCTGTTTTTTTGTTTTGTTTTTTTTTAAACAAAGGTTCAGGTTTTATTCACCAACAGCTCCTCCCTTGTCTCCCAGCCTGCTGCTGTAATCCTTCTGCACTCCAAAATTCAGGGAAGAGCTTCTCTGGCCTCATCGGCTGTTATCTCCTGGGAGTAGAGGTCAGTGAAGAGAGCTGGCAACCAGTAGTGGGCCTCCCCTGGGGCTTGTAGGTCTAGCCAGGCCAGCCCTTCCTTCAGTAGGTGTTCCTAGAGGAAAAAAGCAGTAAGAACCACATGAAGAGAGATTCCACAAAGTAGGATAAATAATCCCCAAGCCTATTTTGGCACCTCGAATTTTCAACTGAAACCACATGAGTGCCTTCACATATTTACACAACCCAACTTCCATGAGCTGCTTGTTCTTGCCCTTTGCCTGAGGTGTGAAAAATGCTACTAAATCACTTAGGCTGTGCAGCTCGGGAATTGTAAAGAGAAGACTGGGGAGTTGGGCGGTAGTGCAGCGGGTTAAGCACAGGTGGTGCAAAGTGCAAGGACCGTCACTTAAGGATCCCGGTCTGAGCCCTGGATCCCCACCTGCAGGGGAGTTGATTGACAGGCAGTGAAGCAGGTCTGCAGGTGTCATCTTTCTCTCCCCCTCTCTTGTCTTCCCCTCTTCTCTCCATTTCTCTGTCCTATCCAACAACAATAAAACAACAAGAGCAACAAAAGGGAATAAGTATTTAAAAAAATGTTATTGAAGGAATGTAGGGATACAGAAATATTTACTGTATGGCTTTGAGCAAAGCAAAATGAGGACTGCTATTCCAGTTAATGATGGACAGATGTGGGTAAACCTCTCTAGAGAAATAAATGGAATGGCCATATTACTATCAGAACAGGCTCAGTTTCTAAGCTGTAAGTATATTCAAAATGGGTTGGTTCTATCTCCACTTAGTAGGTAAAATAAAATGTGCAGCTTAATTGCCTGTGTAAGGAGGAAATAAATACTCAAAATCAAGGCTCCAAATTCTCATGCTGTTCCTTCTTCATGCCACATTTCAACAATACTATGAAATTTGTATATATAAGATTAGATAACATGCAACATACCTAGTGTATAACTATACAGTTAATTCACTGTACTAACTTATTTCAAGTACAAACTATATATGAGCCAACTCAGTAGGCTCTGCAAATCAGAAGGGAGCAAGTATTGATTTCAGAGTAGCAGAGATAAAACCCTGGGTTTATATACATATCCAGGTTGGAGAAGCCTGCCTTTGTGAGTACTAGCTCTCTGCCATCTTCAGAGAAGTGCTGGGCTGGCTTCTGGTGGGGCAGAGGTAGTCTTCATGGCAAGAGGCCAGCAGAATGAGGCGGAAGCTGTGTGTAGTGCCCATCAGCCCACCTCCTATCTAAAGCCCATTTTCTCTAGACCATTCCAAAAGTCACATACCAACACCTGTCGTGCTCGCTCGGTCTCCCACTTAAGAGTGGCTTTGATGTCACTGACAGTCACATAGCCGCTTTTCTGAAGGAAGAATGAGGAATGAGTTAAAGAGTGTTTTCACAGGGAAAAAAAAAAGTTTTCACTTTGAACCCAGCTGCTGCCCAGGGCCACATTTATCTGGACCAGAGAAACTGCCCTTGAGCAAAGCCTAAGAGCACAGAGAAAAAATTTTCAGAGGTTCCAGCACAGAGAGAAAAGTGGTTTTTAGGCTCATGGGGATGTGGGGGTGGTTTCAATCTTAAAAAGTGAGGTTCTTGACACTTAAATATTTAGACTTTCTCAGACCTCTAGAGTATGAGGAGGAAAGATTTGGAATGAATAATTAATAAGAAATAATGGTAATCATAAACTATTCATAATCTAAAATATCTAGTCCTTGCTCTGCCTCACCCTACCCACGCCTCAATTAAGTCCTTCTCTTAGTTTTGTTGTGTATTACAGAATTAAGAAAACGGGGGGCTGGGTGGTGGCGCACGTGGTTGAACACACATTACAGCGCACAAGGACCTAGATTCGAGCCCCCAGTCCCACTTGCAGTGGGAAAGCTTCACAAGTGGTGCAATAATGCTGCAGGTGTCTGTCTGTCCCTTTCTATCACCCCTTTTCTCTCAATTTCTGGCTATCTCTATCCAATAAATATTTTATTTAAAGGGGAGTTGGGCGGTAGCACAGCGGGTAAAGCGCAGGTGGCGTGAAATGCAAGGACCAGCCTAAGGATCCCGGTTCAAGCCCCCGGCTCCCCACCTGCAGGGGTGTCTTTCTCTCCCCCTTTGTCTTCCTCTCTCCATTTCTCTCTGTCCTATCCAACAACAATGACATCAATAACAACTACAAAAAAACCCACAAGGGCAATAAAAGGAAAAATAAAATTTTTTAAAAAGTATTTAAAATTTTTTTTTATTTAAAACGAAAACAGGACTGGGCGGTAGGTAGCACAGTAGGTTAAGCGCACATGGCACAAAGCACAAGGACCGACAGAACCTGGTTCGAGCCCCCAGCTCCTCACCAGCAGGGGAGTCGCTTCACAAGCGGTGAAGCAGGTCTGCGGGTGTCTGTCTTTCCTCTTTGTCTTCCCCTCTGTCCTATCCAACAATAACAACTACAACAAGGGCAACAGAATGGGAAACATGGCCTCCAGGAGCAGTGGATTTGTAGTGCAGGCACCGAGCCCCAGTGATATCCCTGGAGGCAAAGAGAATTAAAAAATAAAAGGAAAGAAAACTGAGGGCAAGGGAGACAGTATAATGGTTATGCAGAGAGATTTTCTTGCCTGAGGCTTCAGGTCCTCAAGTCAATCCCCTGTATTGCCATAAACCAGAGCTGAGTAGTGCTCTAGTAAAAAAATAAATTTTTAAAAATTAATTAAAAAGAAAACTGAACATGTCTTTCCTTCCCTGAACATGACAAGGATTTATTTGGTCATGCTGAGGAACAGGAGGATGTCAAACAAGACTGAATGTTAAGAATCTATATGGTAGGGAATTGGGCAGTAGTGCAGAGGGTGACGTAAAGCGCAAGGACCAGCGTGAGGATCCCTGTTCGAGCCCCAGCTTCCCACCTGCAGGGGAGTCACTTCACAGGCGGTGAAGCAGGTCTGCAGGTGTCTCTCTCTCCCCCTCTCTGTCTTCCCCTCTCCATTTCTCTGTCCTATCCAACAATGATGGCATCAATAACAATAATAACTACAACAATAAAAACAAGGGCAACAAAAACGGAAAATAAATATTAAAATAATAATAATAAGAAGAACCTATACGGTGGTCCCAGAGGTAGCACAATGGTAAAGCTTTGGACTCTCAAGCATGAGGTCCCAAGTTTGATCCCCGGCAGCACATGTGCCAGAGTGATGTCTGGTTCTTACTCCTAAATAAATAAAATCTTTAAAAAAAAAAAAAAGAATCTATATAGTGGGCGGGGGAGATAGTATAATAGTTATGCAAAACAGACTCTCATACCTGAGGCTCCAAAGTCCCAGGTTCAATCCCCTGCTGGTACCACCATAAGCCAGATCTGAGCAGTGCTCTGGTGTTTCTCTCTCTCTCCCTCTGCATCTCTCTCAGAAATAAAATAGGGGCCGGGTGGTGGTGCACCTGGTTGAGTGCACATGTTACAGTGCGCAAGGACCCAGATTCGGGACCCCAATCCCCACCTGTAGGGGGAAAGCTTCACGAGTGGTGAAGCAAGGCTGTAGGTGTCTCTCTGTATCTCTCCCTCTCTATCACCCCTTTCCCCTTAATTTCTGGCTGTTTCTATCCAATAAATAAAGATAATTAAAATTAAAAAATAATAAAATACTTTTTTTAAAGAAAGAATCTATACGGTAATTTTAAGATGATATCAGTCTACCCAAACATATAGTTGTCTGCATGTCTGTCTACTCACTAGACTAAGCTTCCCAAGAGCAGGAACTACCTGGTAGCCTTTATATATCTAGCCCAGTGCTTCACAATAAAGGTTCAATAAGCAGAAATCTGAATAGTTCACTCTATTAGAAAACCTCAGCGAGGGCAGGGGTAGATAACATAATGGCTATACACAGAGACTCTCATGCCTGAGGCTCCAAAGTCCCAGGTTCAATCCCACCATAAACCAGAGCTGAGTAGTGCTCTGGCTAAAAAAAAAGAAAAAAGAAAAAAAAGAAAATCTCAGCAAACACCTGAGTAATGGGGAGGGAAATTATCAGGACTGCTGCAGAATCCCCTCCCAGAGCATCCTTTGTGCATGTGCACACACACACACACACACACACACACACACACACACACACACACACACACACACTCAGAAGGCACGCCAGTACCTCTGCCAGCTGCAACACCACAGTATGGTCCATATTGAGCTCAGCAGGAACGGATTGAATGAGGTAAGTGCCACCCACAGGGATAATGCTGAAACCAGTGCCAAGTGCCTTTAATTTCTTGATAGCTCGGATCAGGTCGTCTCTGAGGTGAGGGAAGAGTTACTTAAAAGACTACTCTTGACCTAGCTACAACGCAGTTTCAGCTCTGCCTGAGACAAGATACCCTGATGAGAAACTCAAAAGGCTAAGTAGTCTTTAACTATGCCAGTAAAGAAGATTAAAGGAAACTGAGTGGTGCTTGAACAGTCAGCAGAGATGGAATACAGGTAAGGAGATAGTTAATGGTTATGCAAACAATGTTCATGCCTGAGGCTCCAAGGTCCTAAATTCAATCCCCAGCACAACTATAAATCAGAGCTGAGTAGTACTCTGGTTAAAAAAAAAAAAAATCCAAAGACAATAGGAATAATATGAACTATGACAAAACAGAGAATGATCATTGAACGGTGGGCAGTGGTGCACTCAATTTAGCACACATGTGCAAGGATCCAGTTTCAAGCCTCCACTCCCCACCTACAGGAAGGATGCTTCGTGAGTGGTGAAGCCAGGCTACAGGTGTCTTTCTCTCTCCTTATCCTTTTCCCTCTCAACTTCTCTCTGTCCTATCAAATAAAAATAAAGTAGAAAAAAAAGGGAAAAATGGCCACCAGGAGCCATGGATTCATAGTGTCTGCATTGAGTCCCAGCAATAACCCTGGGACAATAAAAAATAAAATAATTGGGTGGGGGTATAGCATAATGGCTATGCAAAGAGACTTTCATGCCTGAAGCTCTCAAGTCCCAGGTTCAATCCCCCACACTGCCATAAGCCAGAGCTAAGCAGTGCTCTGGTAAAAAATATATATATATAAATAACTTTAAAAATTAAAATAAGAGTAATTATCTGAAAGACAACCCAGCTGATTATTACATTTAGAAATTCAGGTCCAATATGCCAGATTTCTTAGTTAACAATTAGCTCATGGGCAGGGTAGATAGCATAATGGTTATGCAAAGAGACTCATGTCTGAGGCTCCAAAGTCCCAGGTTCAATCATCCATAAGCCAGAGTTAAGTAGTGCTCTGGTAAAAGAAAAAAAAAAAAAAAAACACCATAGATCAAATAGGAAAAAAAGAAAGCCCACACATAATAGGTAGACCATGTACTCAACCCCCGTGATAGCCTTTAACCGTTTATCAAATTCAAGTCAGCTACAGAGGCAGGTAAGTCAGGTCAACTGACCCACAGGCTCTTCCCAGCCTGTCTCAGTGGCCTGCAATACTCTCCTTACCATCAAATAATCTTGAGTATACACAGTCCAAATATGTTTTCGAGAATCATACAAAAGTAGTAATAAAAATGCTAATAAGCAAATATACCAAAATGTTAAAATGCTTGCAATCTCTCCACTGAGAAATGAGAGCTTTAGTTTACTTTTTTAAAACCTATTCTCAGATTTCTAAACTAAAACTATTTTTTACTGATCAGAAAGAATAAAAATGATTTCAATACTAGACCAGATAGACAAGCAGTAAAAAAAAAAAGGAAAGATATCCATCGAAGAGTTTGGAAGCAAGACCTACTGGCTGACATCCTGGGCAAATTTGCCTCTTCCTTTCAACACCTGTTGATGTAACTCCTCCAGGGTTATCAGACCTATTGGAGAGGGAAACAAAAAGCAAATGGATTACCCCAATAGCGAAAACAACAAAACTTTGTGCCAGATGAGATCAGGCATGTTCAGGTTGGTATGGCTGTAGACATCAAACAGAAAACAACACAAGTGGTCCGGGAGGTGGCGCAGTGGCTAAGGCACTAGACTCTCAAACATGAGGTCCTGGGTCCCCGGCAGCACATGTACCAGAGTGATGGCTGGTTCTTTTTCATGAATAAATTCTTTTTTAAAAGTCCTTTTTTTTATTATTCCCTTTAGTTGCCCTTGTTTTATTGTTGTTATTATTGATGTCGTTGTTGGATAGGACAGACAGAAATGGAGAGAGGAATGGAAGACAGAGAGGGAGAAGAGAAGGATAGACACCTGCAGACCTGCTTCACTGCTTGTGAAGCGACCCCCCTGCAGGTGGGGAGCCGGTCATTGCGCTTTGTGCCACCTGTGCTTAACCTGCTGTGCTACAGCCTGACTCCCATAAATAATTTTAAAAACACACACACACAAAAGGCAGCAGCATCTCTGAGAAATGATGAGCGCGTGCTTGTGTGTGTGTGTGTCCAGGATTTTGTAGATGTATGATTTTATCACCTCATGTCTTTCTGATGGAGAAGGCAGAGCACCAGTGCTTCCCCCACTGCTACAGCACCTCCCATGTTAGACCAGGCACCACACAAATGGCAGGGCACCCTGTGTACCCTATGCGATGCCTTATTTTTAGGCCTGAACGTTCTCTTGACGTGGAACCTATGTATACATACAGCCAATGATTTATACCTTAGGTAAGCTTACTAGCTTTTTTCTTGTCATCAGACCAGGAGTTCATACCTGTCTGTGGTGACAATTCTACCGCTCCCAGTAGACTTTTTTTTTTAATCTTTAATTATTTATTGGGTAGAGACAACCAGAAATTGAGAGGGAAGAGGGTGACAGAGGTGAGAGATAGAGACACCTGCAGCCCTGCTTCCCCACTCGCAAAGCTTTCCCTTCGCAGGTGAGGACCAGGGGCTCGAACCTGGGCCCTTGCACATTGCAACATGCGCACTCAACCAGGTGCACCACCACCCAGCCCCTCCCGGCAGTTATTTATTTATTTATTAATATTTATTTCCTTTTTGTTGCCCTTGTTTTATTGTTGTTGTACTTATTGTTGTTATTGATGTCATCGTTGTTGGATAGGACAGAGAGAAATGGAGAGAGGAGGGGATGACAGAGAGGGGGAGAGAAAGACAGACACCTGCTTCACAGCCTGTGAACTGACTCCCCTGCAGGTGGGGAGCCGGAAGCTCGAACTGGGATCCTTACGCTGGTCATTGCTCTTTGCGCCACCTGTGATTATCCCGCTGCGCTACCGCCCAATTCCCTGAATTTTTAAAATTAATTAATTAATTAATTTTTTAATCTTTGCCTCCAGGGTTATCGCTGGGCTCAGTGCCTGTACTACAAATCCACTCCTCCTGGAGGCCATCTTTTTGCCATTGTTGTTGCTGCAGCTGTTGGATAGGACAGAGAGAAACTGAGAGGGGAGGGGAAGAGAAGACAGAGACGGGGAGAGAAAGAACCTACAAACCTGCTTCACTGCTTGTGAAGTGACGCCCCTATAGGTGAGGAGCCAAGTGCTTGAACCGGGATCCTGGAGCTGGTCCTTGCACTTTGCACTATGTGCGCTTAACCCAGTGTGCTACCGCCCAGCCTCCAGTTTTAAACTTCTTAAGTTCCACTAGACCACTGAATGTACATTTTAATACCATTGCTTATTTATTTATTTATCTATCTATCTATTTATTTATTCCCCAGAGCACTGCTCAGCTCTGGGGATTGAACCTGTGGCTTTGGACCCCCAGACATGAGAATCTCTTTGCATAACCATTATACTATCTTCCCCATCCTGTGTCACCATTTCTAAGAGACAGAAACTTGCTTGACATCATCATACCCTGGGGAGATAAGGTAGCCTTTAAAAAGGAAATCAGGGAGCCAGGCAATGACGCACCTGGTTCAGCGCATACATTATAGTGCAAGGACCCAGGTTTAAGCCCCTGGTCACGACCTGCAGGAGGAAAGCTTCACAAGTGGTAAAGTAGGGCTACAGGTGTCTCTGTCTCTCTCCTCTATCTCCCATGCCCCTCTCTATTTCTGTCTCTATCCAATAAATAAATAAATAAATAAATGATTCATTTTTTTAAAAGGAGGAAATCAGAAACAATACCTCATATATGAAAGGAAAAGACCCATCTCCCCCCTACTTACTCTCTTCTGTAACACGTAGGAGACTGCAACTCCCTTTCCTTATGCCGCTCCTTGCGCTTTGTGCCATGTGCGCTTAACCTGCTGCGCTACCACCCAACTCCCAAGAACTCCCTTTCCAAAGATCGTTGGAAAAAAAAAATTCAATAAATCCAATTACCCTAGGCGACAGAGACCTGTCACATATTCACAACCACATGAAGCAACAAAGATGCTTTTCAAGACCCAAGAACTCCCCAAGACCTTGCTGGCCTACAGACTGCAAAATGGGAAAGATCATCTTTCATTGTTTTTGGAAGTTCCAGATCTAATCCACAGGATGTAGCCAGCCTCCTCACCTCCATTCCGATGCTTCAGGGCCAGGCACACTTCAATAATCTGAACACCAAGTTCATAGTAGAAGTCTCCCACACCTAGCATCTCAGACCAAAATCCTTTTCCAGCTAAACGAAAAGCAAAAGAACACTCATTAGATTATACTTTCATTTTCAAAGCTAGATTGAAAACAGTCATTTCATGGGGAAGTCTTCCCCAGCCTAGCCTTTAAGACCTTCTGGCCTCAACACAACCTGACTCTTGGTTATTCTTCCTCAAGAACTGTCTCGGGGAGGCGGGTGGTGGCGCACCTAGTTGAGCGCACATGCTATAGCACTCAAGGACCTGGGTTCGAGCCCCCAGTTCCCAGCTGCAGGGGGAAAGCTTTGCGAGTGATGAAGCAGGTGTCTCTCTGTCTCTCTCCATCTCTAGCTTCCCTCCTCCTCTTAATTTCTGGCTGTCTCTATTCAATAAATAAAGATAATAATAATAAAAAAAGAATTGTCTCGGGTAGAAGGTAGATAGCATAATGGTTATGCAAACAGACTCTCATGCCTGAGGCTCCAAAATCCCAGGTTCAATTCCCCCGTACCACTATAAACCAGAGCTGAACAGTGCTCTGGTTAAAAAAAAAAAAAAAAAATTGTCTCAAGGTGAGGGCGGGGAGATTGCATAGTGGTAAAACACAGGACCTGCATGCAAGTGATCCCAGGTTCAACCCCCACCACCACCACCAGCCAGATCTGAACAGTGCTCTGGTAAGAATATAAGTAAATAGTAAGTAAATAAGCAAACAAGCAAGCAAGAAGGCTCAGACAGTTCTACAGGGTGGGCAGCCTAAGCCATTTCTGGGACTGCAAGACAGTTCACATGGGAGAATACCCACGTTGATATGATATGATCCAATTTAAGCCAGGTTCCCAACCCCTATCATACTGGAGTGAATTTTAGTGCTATATTATCTTTCCCTCTATCCCTCTATGTCTCCATCTGAATGCTGGATCAGAGTGGTGAAGACCCAACAATGAAAAAAAAAAAGTCATGACCCCATCTTCCCAGACAGTATTTTTAGTCCACGTTCCACCTCCATGTTAGCTTTCAAACTCAATCAAATATTACTAAAGTCATGGGCCCCTAGGAATATATCTAAAGACTTCCTACCTTCTAGGGGCCGGATGGTAGTGCAGCGGGTTAAGCATACATGGCGCAAAGCACAAGGACCTATGTAAGGAACCTGGTTCAAATCCCTGGCTCCCCACCTGCAGGGGGTCACTTCATAAGCTGTGAAGCAGGTCTGCAGGTGTCTATCTTTCTCTCCCCCTCTCTGTCTTCCCCTCCTCTCTCGATTTATCTCTGTCCTATCCAACAATGACAGCAACAACAACAATAATAAAAACAAACATAAACAAGGGCAACAAAAAGGGAAAAAATAGCCTCCAGGAGGAGGTCCGACGGTAGTGCAGCTGGTTAAGCGCACGTGGCACGAAGTGCAAGGTCTGGTGTAAGGATCCTAGTTTGAGCCCCTGGCTCCCCACCTGCAGGGGAGTTACTTCATAGATGGTGAAGCAGGTCTGCAGGTGTCTTATCTTTTTCTCCCTCTCCTTTTTCCATTTCTCTGTCCTATCCAATGACGATGACATCAATAACAATAGCAATAATAATAACTACAACAACAATAAAACAAGGGCAACAAAAAGTGGGGGAAGCAAAATTGAAAAAAAAAAAAAAAAGCCTCCAGGAGCAGTGGATTCGTAGTGCAGGCACCAAGCCCCAGTGATAACCCTGGAGGCAAAAAAAAAAAAGACTTCCTACATTTTTTCCACCCTAAAATACCTATTCTCGGGAGTCAGGCGGCAGCGCAGTGGGTTAAGCACAGATGGCGCGAAGCGCAAGGACCGGCGCAAGGATATCAGTTCGAGCACCCAGCTCCCCACCTGCCGGGGAGTCGCTTCATAGGCGGTGAAGTAGGTCTGCAGGTGTCTATCTTTCTCTCCCCCACTATCTTGCCCTCCTCTCTCCATTTCTCTCTGTCCTATCTAACAACGACATCAATAACAAAAACAATAACTATAATAATAAAAAAAGTTTATAAATATTATGAAAATGTCTAAAAAAGATGTAAAACTGCTAATAGTATTTATGTAATTATGGATCAGGTTCAGACTTCTGTTTTCTCTTCTTCTTTAATCACTGTTGATATTAGTTTATTTATTTACTCCACTGCCTCTGGGATGTCACTGCTCCAGGCCAACTATTTCAGATAGACTGAAAGAAACATACCGCAGCAGTGAAGTTTCCTCTAGTGCAGTGGGGGACTGGGTTCAAACTCTGAATCAAACACATGACTAATTAGGCACACTATACAGGTGAGCTATCTTGAAGGTGTTTTTTTGCCTCTAGGGTTATTGCTGGGTGTCTGCACTATGAGTCCCATGGCTCCTGGAGGCCATTTTTCCCATTTTGTTGCTATTGTTGTTGTTGGATAGGACAGAGAGAAATGGAGAGAGGAGGGGAAGACAGAGAAGGCGAGAGAAAGACAGACACCTGCAGACCTGCTTCACTGCCTGTGAAGCGACTCCCCTGTAGGTGAGGAGGCATAGGCTTGAACAGGATCCTTAGGCTGGTCCTTGTGCTTTGCACCATGTGCGCTTAACCCGCTGTGCCAAGCCCTTTTGTATACAGGGGAAAACCCTGCCCCAAGCCCTTTTGTATACAGGGGAAAAACAGCCATAAAAAATTCTACTGTGGGGAGTTGGGCGGCAGCGCAGTGGATTAGGCGCACATGACACAAAGTGGAAGGACAGGCATAAGGATCCTGGTTCAAGCCCCCAGCTCCCCACCTGCAAAGGAGTGGCTTCACGGGCAGTGAAGTGGGTCTGCAGGAGTCTGTCTTTTTCTCCCCCCTCTCTGCATTTCTCTCTGTCTTATCCAACAATGATGACATCAAGAACAATAATAACTACAACAACAAGGGCAACAAAAAGGAAATAAATAAATATTAGAAAAAAAAGTTTTACTGTGGGGGTGGTGCACTCGGTTGAGCACACATATTACCACATGCAAGCACCTGGGCTTGAATCCCTGCTCCCCACCTGGAGGGGGATGCATCACGAGTGGTGCAGCAGGTCTGAAGGTGTTTGCTTTTTCTCTCCCTCTCGCCTTTCAATTTCTGTCTGTTGTATCTAATAAAATAAAAAGGGGAAAAGGGTGGGGGGGAAACTTTGGTTTGCAGGAGCAATAGATTCATAGTGCTGGCACTGAGCCTCAGCAATAACCCTGGTGTGGGGAAAAAAATCTACAGTAGGGCCATAAGGATAGGTCACTAGGAAGAGTGTCTACTTTCTACTTTGCCATGTGTGTGATCTAGGTTCAAGCCTGATATCCTACCACACTAAGGGAAACTTCCTTTTTTTTTTTTTTTGGAAGAGTTTTGGTTTTGTTTTTAAATATTTATTTATTTATTTATTCCTTTGTGTTGCCCTTACTGATTTATTGTTGTAGCTATTATTGTTGTTGTTGTTGTTTGATAGGACAGAGAGAAATGGAGAGGGGAGGGGAATACAAAGTGGGAAGAGCGAGATAGACACTTGCAGACCTGCTACACCACTTGTGAAGTGACCTCCCCACAGGTGGGGAACTGGGGGCTTGAACTAGGATCTTTACGCTGGTCCTTGTGCTTTGCGCCACCTGCGATTAACCCACTGTGCTACCGCCCGACTCCCGTCTTTCTTTTCTAACCGATAAGGTTAGCTGAGTGGTAAAGCAGCAATAATTAAAAAAAAAAAAAAATCCACAGTAGCTTATTAAAGAGAAGATCAGGAACTCTAACTACTATGTCTGTACTGTAACCTCTCAATCTTCCCCAAAAGAACTGGGCCACTTAAACATTCTGCTAGGTGTGTGTTTAGGCTTCTCCAAAAAGCAACTCTTCAGATCCCTGCAGACCCTTCCAGAAGTGATGACAACCAGGTGAACTTCTGTACCTTAAAAAAACCCTAGGGGGAGTCAGACTGTAGCGCAGTGGGTTAAGTGCAGGTGGCGCAAAGCACAAGGACCGGCATAAGGATCCCGGTTCAAACCCCGGCTCCCCACCTGCAGGGGAGTCGCTTCACAGGCGGTGAAGCAGGTCTGCAGGTGTCTGTCTTTCTCTCCTCCTCTCTGTCTTCCCCTCCTTTCTCCATTTCTCTCTGTCCTATCCAACAACGACGACAATAATAACTAGAACAATAAAAAACAAGGGCAACAAAAGGGAATAAATAAAATAAATATTAAAAAAAAAAAAAAAACCCTAGGATAGTGAGTCGGGCGGTATCACAACAGGTTAAACGCAGGTGGCGCAAAGCACAAGGACCAGCCTAAGGATCATGGTTCGCGCCCCCAGCTCCTCACCTGTAGGGAAGTCGCTTCACAGGAGGTGAAGCAGGTGCAGGTGTCTATCTTTCTCTCCCCCTCTCTGTCTTCCCCTCCTCTCTCCATTTCTCTCTGTCCTTTCCAACAACGACGACTACAACAACAATGGAAACAAGGGCAACAAAAAGGAAATAAGTAAATAAATGTTTTAAAAACCACATGGTCATATCAATAAATACAGAGAAAGCCTTTGACAAAATACAACATCCCTTTATGATCAAAACACTACAAAAAATGGAAATAGATGGAAAATTCCTGAAGAGAGTGGAGTCTATATATAGCAAACCAACAGCCAACATCATACTCAATGGTGAAAAACTGGAAGCATTTCCACCCAGATCAGGTACTAGACAGGGCTGCCCACTATCACCATTACTATTCAACATAGTGTTGGAAGTTCTTGCCATAGCAATCAGGCAGGAGCAAGGAATTAAAGGGATACAGATTGGAAGAGAAGAAGTCAAATTCTCCTTATTTGCAGATGACATGATAGTATACATGGAAAAACCTAAGGAATCCAGCAAGAAGCTTTTGGAAATCATCAGGCAATACAGTAAGGTGTTAGGCTACAAAATTAACATTCAAAAGTCAGTGGCATTCCTCTATGCAAACACTAAGTTAGAAGAAATTGAAATCCAGAAATGAGTTCCTTTTTCTATAGCAACAAAAACAATAAAATATCTAGGAGTAAACCTAACCAAAGAAGTGAAAGACTTGTATACTGAAAATTATGAGTCACTACTCAAGGAAATTGAAAAAGACACAAAGAAGTTGAAAGATATTCCATGTTCATGGGTTGGAAGAATTAACATCATCAAAATGAATATACTACCCAGAGCCATCTACAAATTTAATGCTATCCCCATCAAGATCTCAAGCACATTTTTTAGGAGAATAGAACAAATTCTACAACTGTTTATCTGGAACCAGAAAAGACCTAGAATTGTCAAAACAATCTTGAGAAAAAAGAACAGAACCGGAGGCATCACACTCCCAGATCTCAAACTATATTATAGGGCCGTTGTCATCAAAACTGCTTGGTACTGGAACATGAATAGACACACTGACCAGTGGAATAGAACTGAGAGCCCAGAAGTGAGCCCCCACACCTACGGACATCTAATCTTTGACAAAGGGGCTCAGACTATTAAATGGGGAAAGCAGAGTCTCTTCAACAAATGGTGTTGGAAACAATGGGTTGAAACATGCAGAAGAATAAAACTGAACCACTGTATTTCACCAAATACAAAAGTAAATTCCAAGTAGATCAAGGACTTGGATGTTAGACCAGAAACTATCAGATATTTAGAAGAAAAATATTGGCAGAACTCTTTTCCGCATAAATTTTAAATACATCTTCAATGAAACGAATCCAATTACAAAGAATACTAAGACAAGTATAAACCTATGGGACTACATCAAATTAAAAAGCTTCTTCACAGCAAAAGAAACCACTACCCAAACCAAGAGACCCCTCACAGAATGGGAGAAGATCTTTACATGTCATACATCAGACAAGAGTTTAATAACCAACATATATAAAGAGCTTGCCAAACTCAACAAGACAACAAATAACCCCATCCAAAAATGGGGGGAGGACTTGGACAGAATATTCACCACAGAAGAGATCCAAAAGGTGGAGAAACACATGAAAAAATGCTCCAAGTCTCTGATTGTCAGAGAAATGCAAATCAAGACAACAATGAGATATCACTTCACTCCTGTAAGAATGTCATACATCAGAAAAGGTAACAGCAGCAAATGCTGGAGAGGGTGTGGGGTCAAAGGAACCCTCCTACACTGCTGGTGGGAATGTCAATTGGTCCAACCTCTGTGGAGAACAGTCTGGAGAACTCTCAGAAGGCTAGAAATGGACCTACCCTATGACCCTGCAATTCTTCTCCTGGGGATATATCCTAAAGAACCCAACATATCCATCCAAAAAGATCTGTGTACACATATGTTCTTGGCAGCACAATTTGTAATAGCCAAAACCTGGAAGCAACCCAGGTGTCCAACAACAGATGAGTGGCTGAGCAAGTTGTGGCATATATACACAATGGAATACTACTCAGCTGTAAAAAATGGTGACTTCACCGTTTTCAGCCGATCCTGGATGGACCTTGAAAAAATCATGTTGAGTGAAATAAGTCAGAAACAGAAGGATGAATATGGGATTCTCTCACTCTCAGGCTGAAGTTGAAAAATAAGATCAGAAAGAAAACACAAGTAGAACCTTAAATGGAATTGGCGTATCGCACTAAAGTAAAAGACTCTGGGGTAGGTGGGTGGGGAGAATACAGGTCCAAGAAGGATTCAGAGGACCTAGTGGGGGTTATATTGTTATATGGGAAACTGGGGAATGTTATACACGTACAACTATTGTACTTAGTGTTGAATGTAAAACATTAATTCCCCAATAAGAAAAAAATCAGGAAAAAAAATAATAAGAATAATTTTTTTAAAAAAGGAAAGAAACCCTAGGATAATATGGACCCCCTACAGACAACTCCTTACAGGCCAGAGGATCCACCCCAATGGTGGCACACATGTCCTGGAACTGCACTCGGAACTCGGGATTCTTTCGGATCTCCTGCTTGTGTTTGCTGGCAAATTCTTCCAGGTTGGTCTTGAACATGTCTAACTGCTTTGACATCTGTAATATGAACAAGAGAAAGATTAGTGACAACCCAGTCAGGTTATAATCAAAAGTCAAAAAATAGCATTAGAGACTACAAGGGCATGGTCTGGGAGGTGGCACAGTGGATAAAGCACTGGATTCCCAACCACGAGGTCCCAAGTTAAATCCCTGGCAGCATATATACCAAAAATGATATCTGGTTCTTCCTCTCTCTCCTATTTTTCTCATGATTAAATAAATTATTAAAAAGAGAGAGAGAGCCTCTCCTCTCCCGGATCAACTAGGAATACCAGAGGAGACCACCCGGACAGAAACAAGACAGGACTAGAATGACCACAGAAACCCAGTAAATCACCCGTGAGTACAAACACGCGTGGCTGGTGACAGAGAGGAGAGAGGGGCCTAAGGAGAGATTAAGTGACTGCTAACAGTTCAACAGTTTGTCAGTGGAGACACCACCTCCAGTCTGCTCCACCAACAAGGGGACAGCTAAGGGAGGAAAGGACTCCCCAGAGACTCACCAAGTGCAACTCTGAGTCTCCATTGCTACTACCCTCAGAATCTGGAGCAGCAACAGGGAGGGACACCAGGGTACAGAGATCTAACCGGGAAACTCAGGAGAAGACCTATACCTCGGTGGCATAGCTGAGGGGCTGTGAAAGTCTCTTTGCATAACCACTGGATTATCTCTGCCACACCCTGCTTTATCTCTTGGTCAGGAGTCAGTGATTAAGCTAAGAAGCCTATTGATAGTTTAAAAGCCCTCAGGCTCCCATAACCTACAGGGGGGGAAAAAAAAGGCTTTTACACCACTGAACTCCAACTCAGGGATTGAAAAAAACTGTTAACTTATATAAAATGGTTAAAACAACAAGAAAAAATATTGGAGACTCGAACCAGGACAAGAGTCCAGCTAAAAGTCCTCCAGAGGGTGAAGCACAAAACAACGAGTTCAATATCCAAACATTAGCCAAGGAAATAATAACAGGAGTGAGTAAAGAATTTGAAAAAATTGTAATCAGAAATGCAGGAACAATAAATGAGAATATGGAAGAAAATTCTAATTATCTCATGGTTATTAGAGAGCTGAAAGCTGAAATCGCTGAGCTAAGAAGGCAACTAGCTGAACAAGCTAAAACAGTATCAGAGCAGGGCAACAAAATAGATGAACTCCAGAAAGCAGTAGAGGGCAGAGAGAATAGAATCAATGAGGCTGAAGACAGAATTAGCAAGATTGAGGATGAATTAGAGACAACTAAAAAAGAAGTAAGAGATCTCAAAAAGAGATTAAGAGATGCTGAAAACAACAACAGAGTCCTATGGGATGACTTCAAAAGAAACAATATACGCATTATTGGCTTACCAGAGGAAGAAAGAGAAGGAGAGGAAGAAAGCATTCTCCAGGCCATAATAGCTGAAAATTTCTCTAGTCTAGACAACACCAAAGACATAAAGATTCAAGAAGCCCAGAGGGTCCCAAACAGAATTAACTCAGACCTAAAGACACCAAGACATGTCATACTTAGATTGGAAAGGAATAAGGATAAAGAAAGGATCCTCAAGGCTGCAAGAGAAAAACAAAGAGTCACCTACAAAGGAAAACCCATAAGATTAGCAGCAGACTTCGCCATACAAACACTACAGGCCAGAAGAGAATGGCAAGATATCTATCGAGTGCTCAATGAGAAAGGCTTTCAGCCAAGAATACTATATCCTGCTAGATTGTCATTCAGACTAGATGGAAGCATCAAAACCTTCTCAGACAAGCAACAGCTGAAGGAAGCAACCATCACCAAGCCTGCCCTGAAAGAAGTTCTGAAAGGTCTCCTATAAACAACCAGACCACCACAAATAGGACATATATCAAAACACTCTAAAACTCTACAAGAATGGCATTAAAATATCTTCAATCTTTGATATCAATAAATGTCAATGGCCTGAATTCACCTATTAAAAGACACAGAGTAGGAAGATGGATCAGAAAACACAACCCAACAATATGTTGTCTACAGGAAACTCACCTAACGCAACAAGACAAACACAGACTTAAAGTGAAAGGATGGAAAACTATCATTCAAGCCAATGGCCCACAAAAAAGGGCAGGAACAGCTATTCTCATATCTGACATGATAGACTTTAAAATACATAAGATTAAAAAAGATAGGAATGGACACTACTTAATGCTCAGAGGATCAGTCAATCAAGAGGACTTAACAATTATTAATATCTATGCAC
The DNA here is from genome assembly GCF_950295315.1 of Erinaceus europaeus. Lineage (NCBI taxonomy): Eukaryota > Metazoa > Chordata > Mammalia > Eulipotyphla > Erinaceidae > Erinaceus > Erinaceus europaeus. The sequence goes on from NC_080173.1 coordinate 53,512,591, forward strand.
CCAATGAGAAGCCATCTAAATACATCAAACTTCTACTGAAAGAGCTACAGCAATATATTAACAGTAACACAATCATAGTAGGGGACTTCAACACCCCGCTATCTCAACTTGACAGATCATCCAGGCAGAAAATCAGTAAAGACATAAGGGAGCTAAATGAAGAGATAGATAAACTAGAACTATTGGACATTTTCAGAATCATTCATCCCAAGAAACTGGAATACACATTTTACTCAAATCCACATGGATCATTCTCAAGAATAGACCATATGTTAGGCCACAAAGACAGCATCAGCCTATTCAAGAGCACTGAAATCATCCCAAGCATCTTCTCAGACCACAGTGGAATTAAACTAACAATCAACAAAAGATTAGTAACAGTGCCAAAATGTGGAAGCTCAACAGTACACTTCTTAACAACTTCTGGGTCAAAGAGGAAATCAAGGAAGAAATCAAAATGTTTCGAGAGTTCAATGAAAATGAAGACACAAGCTATCAAAATATTTGGGACACAGCTAAAGCAGTCCTAAGAGGGAAGTTCATAGCTATACAAGCACACATTAGGAAACAAGAAAAGGCACAAATAAATAGCCTGATTGCACATCTTAAAGACCTAGAAGAAGAACAACAAAGGAACCCTAAAGCAACCAGAAGGACAGAAATTACTAAAGTTAGGGCAGAAATAAATAACATTGAGAATAGGAAAACCATACAAAAGATCAATGAAAGTAAATGTTGGTTCTTCGAAAGAGTAAACAAAATCGACAAACCTTTAGCCAGACTCACAAAACAAAAAAGGGAGAAGACCCAAATAAATCGGATAGTAAATGAAAGAGGAGAAATCACAACAGACACTGCAGAAATTCAACATATCATGCGAGGCTTCTATGAACAATTATATGCCACCAAGCTAGAGAACCTGGAAGAAATGAATGATTTCCTAGATACCTACCAACTTCCAAAACTAAGTAAAGAGGAAGTGGATAACATGAACAGGCCCATCACAGCTAATGAAATTGAAACAGTTATCAAACATCTTCCCAAAAATAAAAGTCCTGGACCAGATGGTTTTACAAATGAATTCTACAAAACCTTCAAAGAAGAACTAATACCTCTACTTTTAAAAGTCTTCCAGAAGATTGAAGACACTGGAATACTCCCTGCCAGCTTCTATGAAGCCAACATCACCCTGATACCAAAAGCAGACAGGGACACAACCAAAAAAGAAAACTACAGACCAATATCTCTGATGAACATAGATGCAAAAATATTGAACAAAATTCTAGCCAACCGGATACAGCAGTATATCAAAAAAATTGTTCATCATGACCAAGTGGGGTTTATCCCAGGCATGCAAGGTTGGTTTAATATACGTAAATCAATCAATGTGATCCACCACATCAACAAAAGCAAGACCAAAAACCACATGGTCATATCAATAGATGCAGAGAAAGCCTTTGACAAAATACAACATCCCTTTATGATCAAAACACTACAAAAAATAGGAATAGATGGAAAATTCCTGAAGAGAGTGGAGTCTATAAATAGCAAACCTACAGCCAACATCATACTCAATGGTGAAAAACTGGAAGCATTTCCCCTCAGATCAGGTACTAGACAGGGCTGCCCACTATCACCATTACTATTCAACATAGTGTTGGAAGTTCTTGCCATAGCAATCAGGCAGGAGCAAGGAATTAAAGGGATACAGATTGGAAGAGAAGAAGTCAAACTCTCCTTATTTGCAGATGACATGATAGTATACATGGAAAAACCTAAGGAATCCAGCAAGAAGCTTTTGGAAATCATCAGGCAATACAGTAATGTGTCAGGCTATAAAATTAACATTCAAAAGTCAGTGGCATTCCTCTATGCAAACACTAAGTTAGAAGAAATTGAAATCCAGAAATCAGTTCCTTTTTCTATAGCAACAAAAACAATAAAATATCTAGGAGTAAACCTAACCAAAGAAGTGAAAGACTTGTATACTGAAAATTATGAGTCACTACTCAAAGAAATTGAAAAAGACACAAAGAAGTGGAAAGATATTCCATGTTCATGGGTTGGAAGAATTAACATCATCAAAATGAATATATTAGTGGCGCAAAGCGCAAGGACCGGCATAAGGATCCCGGTTTGAACCCCGGCTCCCCACCTGCAGGGGAGTCGCTTCACAGGCGGTGAAGCAAGTCTGCAGGTGTCTATCTTTCTCTCTCCCTCTCTGTCTTCCCCTCCTCTCTCCGTTTCTCTCTGTCCTATCCAACAACGATGACAATAATAACTACAACAATAAAAAAAAAAAAATGAATATATTACCCAGAGCCATCTACAAATTTAATGCTATCCCCATCAAGATCCCAAGCACATTTTTTAGGAGAATAGAAAAAATGCTACAAATGTTTATCTGGAACCAGAAAAGACCTAGAATTGCCAAAACAATCTTGAGAAAAAAGAACAGAACTGGAGGCATCACACTGCCAGATCTCAAACTGTATTATAGGGCCATTGTCATCAAAACTGCTTGGTACTGGAACATGAACAGACACACTGACCAGTGGAATAGAATTGAGAGCTCAGAAATGAGGCCCCACACGTATGGACATCTAATCTTTGACAAAGGGGCCCAGACTATTATATGGGGGAAGCAGAGTCTCTTCAACAAATGGTGTTGGAAACAATGGGTTGAAACATGCAGAAGAATGAAACTGAATCACTGTATTTCACCAAATACAAAAGTAAATTCCAAGTGGATCAAAGACTTGGATGTTAGACCAGAAACTATCAGATACTTAGAGGAAAATATTGGAAGGACTCTTTTCCGCATAAATTTTAAAGACATTTTCAATGAAACGAATCCAATTACAAGGAAGACTAAGGCAAGTATAAACCTATGGGACTACATCAAATTAAAAAGCTTCTTCACAGCAAAAGAAACCACTACCCAAATAAAGAGACCCCTCACAGAATGAGAGAAGATCTTTACATGCCATACATCAGATAAGAGTTTAATAACCAACATATATAAAGAGCTTGCCAGACTCAACAACAAGACAACAAATAACCCCATCCAAAAATGGGGGGAGGACTTGGACAGAATATTCACCACAGAAGAGATCCAAAAGGTGGAGAAACACATGAAAAAATGCTCCAAGTCTCTGATTGTCAGAGAAATGCAAATCAAGACAACAATGAGATATCACTTCACTCCTGTGAGAATGTCACACATCAGAAAAGGTAACAGCAGCAAATGCTGGAGAGGGTGTGGGGTCCAAGGAACCCTCCTGCACTGCTGGTGGGAATGTCAACTGGTCCAACCTCTGTGGAGAACAGTCTGGAGAACTCTCAGAAGGCTAGAAATGGACCTACCCTATGACCCTGCAATTCCCCTCCTGGGGATATATCCTAAGGAACACAACACATCCACCCAAAGAGATCTGTGTACACATATGTTCTTGGCAGCACAATTTGTAATAGCCAAAACCTGGAAGCAACCCAGGTGTCCAACAACAGATGAGTGGCTGAGCAAGCTGTGGTCTATATACACAATGGAATACTACTCAGCTGTAAAAAATGGTGACTTCACCGTTTTCAGCCGATCTTGGATGGACCTTGAAAAAATCATGTTGAGTGAAATTAAGTCAGAAACAGAAGGATGAATACGGGATGATCTCACTCTCAGGCCGAAGTTGAAAAACAAGATTAGAAAAGAAAACACAAGTCGAACCTGAAATGGAATTGGAGTATTACACCAAAGTAAAAGACTCTGGGGTGGGTGGGTAGGTAGGTAGGGAGAATACAGGTCCATGAAAAATGATGAATGAAATAGTGGGGGTTGTATTGTTAAATGGGAATCTGGGGAATGTTATGCATGTAAAAAAAAAAAAAAGAAGAAGTAGAAACGCAAAGCAGAAATTGACTGAGTTTGGAGTATGGCACCAAAGTAAGAAAGCAGAAGTACACTAGAGTTTGCAGTGAGTACCTCCCTAATACTTCCTCTCCACTTTTCCAAGCTTTGGGTCCATGATTGCTCAACAATTTGTTTGGCTTTGTATGTTAACTCTCTTTTCAGTCACCAGGTTCCAGGTGTCATCAGGATGCCGGCCAGACTTCCCTGGATTGAAGACCCCACCAATATGTCCTGGAGTTCAGCTTCCCCAGAGACCCACCCTAGTAGGGAAAGAGAGAGGCAGACTGGGAGTATGGACCGACCAGTCAACGCCCATGTTCAGCGGGGAAGCAATTACAGAAGCCAGACCTTCTACCTTCTGCAACCCACAATGACCCTGGGTCCATGCTCCCAGAGGGATAGAGAATGGGAAAGCTATCGGGGGAGGGGGTGGGATATGGAGATTGGGCGGTGGGAATTGTGTGGAGTTGTACCCCTCCTACCCTATGGTTTTGTTAATTAATCCTTTCTTAAATAAAAATTAAAAAAAGAGAGAGAGAGAGAGAGAGAGAGAGAGAGAGGGAGGGAGAGAGTATAAGGGCCCAGGTTCTAGCCCTTAGTTCCCACCTGCAGGTGCAAAGTTTTTTTTTTAATTAATTATTTATTTATTTATTTTCCCTTATGTTGCCCTAGTTTTTTATTGTTGTAGTTATTATTACTGTTGTTCTCATCGTTGTTGGTTAGGAAAGAGAGAAATGGAGAGAGGAGGGGAAGACAGAGGTGGGAGAGAAAGACAGACACCTGCAGACCTGCTTCACCACCTGTGAAGCATCTCCCCTGCAGGTGGGGAGCCAGAGGCTTGAACAGGGATCCTTCCGCCGGTCCTTGTGCTTCAGGCCATGTGCGCTTAACTCAGTGTGCTTAACTCATTGTGCTACTGCCAGACTCCCAGGGGCAAAGTTTTACAAGCGAAGTAGGGCTGCAGGTGTCTATCTCTTTCCCTCTGTCTCCCTTCCTCCTGTCTCTAATAAATAAATAAATAAAAATTAAAATCAAAATAGCTCCCTGGCCCAAAAGTGGATAATACAACCTACTTCCTGGGTCCAAAAAGTGGTGCAGTGGATATAGAATTGGGCTCTCAAGGGTCAGACAATGGTCCAGCCAGTAGAGAGCACATATTACCATGTACAAGGACCCTGGTTCAAGACCCTGGTCCCCAGATGCAGGAGGGATGTTTCACAAATGGTGAAACAGTGCTGTAGGTGTCTCTCTTTCTCTCCCCCCCTTTTTTAAACAAGAGCACTGTTCAGCTCTGGTGTGGGGGACTGAACCTGGGACATTGGAGCCTCAAACGTGAGTCTCTTTGCATAATCATTATTCTGTCTACCCCTGCCCTCTTCTCCCTCTCTAATATCCCCCTTCCCTCTCAATTTCTCTGTTTCTACCCAAAATAAATAAAATATAATAAATATTAAGAACTAGATTCTCAGGTGTAAGGGCCTGAGTTTAATCCTTTACATCCGTGGTCCGAGAGGTGGCAGTGGATAAAGCATTGGACTCTCAGACATGAAATCCTGAGTTCAATCCCCAGCAGCACATGTACCAGAGATGTCTAGCTCTTTCTTGTTGTTGTTAATGATGTCGTTGTTGCTGGATAGGACAGAGAAATGGAGAGAGGAGGGGAAGACAGAGAGGGGGAAAGAAAGATAGACACCTGCAGACCTGCTTCACCGCCTGTGAAGCGAATCCCCTGCAGGTGGGGAGCCGGGGCTCGAACCGGGATCCTTAGCAGGTTCTTGTGCTGTTCCCTTTCTTTTTAACCTCTGCTTCTCCTTCACATATGTATTGTCAGCAGAAATGAGGTACCATAATTGTTTCCTCAATTCCAAAACACACATTACTTTACACAAGTTCCTGTTCTGAGGTCAGGGTGCACCAAGATACATATCTTTTTGTTTTGTATATAGCTTTCTATTTTCAGGCTTTCAATTTTAGTACTTTTCAGGCTGGTGAAACAGCTCACTTGAACAGTATGCAGCTTTGCCAGGTGCATGACTGAGGTTCAATCCCAACCCACACCTCAGGAAGGAAGCTTTGGTACTGTGGTTTCATTCTCTCTCTCTCTCTCACTGTGGTTTCATTCTCTCTCTCTCTGCCTCTCTCTCTCCCTCTGCGCCTCTTTGTCTCCATCTAAAACAAAAAGTCGTGCTTTTCTTTATCCCAGTGAAATAGTTATTAAGTTGTAGACTTGTATAATAATCCCTTTTATCTTTTTTAAATGAGGGAATTGTTTGTTTATTTATTCTTTATTTATTTACTTATTTATGTTTATTCCCTTTTGTTGCCCTTGTTGTAGTTTTTATTGTTGTCGTCGTTGTTGGATAGGACAGAGAGAAATGGAGAGAGGAGGGGAAGAAGACAGAGAAGGGGAGAGAAACATAGACACCTGCAGACCTGCTTCACCGCCTGTGAAGCGACTCCCCTGCAGGTGAGGAGCCGGGGACTCCAACCAGGATCCTTATGCTGGTACTTGCGCTTACGCCATGTGTGCTTAAGCCACTGCGCTACTGCCAGACTCCCATTTTTTTTTTTAATCACTGGGGCTCCACCACTTTTTTAGAAAGAAACAGTGGACTAGGAAGTAGCACAGTGGAAAAACAGGGATGTATGGTCCAGGAGGTGGCGCAGTGGATAAAGCACTGGACTCTCAAGCATGAGGTTCTAATTTCAATCTCCAGCAGCTCATGTACCAGAATGATGTCTGGTTATTTCTGTCTTTCCTCTATCTTTCTCATCAATCAATAAATATTAAAAAGGGGGGGGCTTGCAAATATGATGTTCTGAGCTCAACCCCTAGCATTCTCTGGTTCTTTTTATTTCTCATTAATAAATAAATCTGAAGGGGAGAGGAGGAAGGGATGAAGAGAGGAAGGAAAGGAAGGGAAGGAAGGGTGGGAGAGAAAAACACCATTATTATCAAATCTTCTCCCAGGGTAATGGGAGCATGTTTTGAACTTCAGTCCATGTGCATGACAATACAGGCACTTTCTCAGGTGAGGTACTCACTGGACCTTTGTTGGAGAATTTTTGTTTTTAACTTTCTTTTTTTTTTTTCTTTTTCTTTTTTTTCTTTTTTTTTTTTTTCCTCCAGGGTTATTGCTCGGTGCCTGCACCATGAATCCACCGCTCCTGGAGGCCATTTTTCCCCCTTTTTGTTGCCCTAGTTGTTGCAGCCTCGTTGCGGTCATTATTGCCATCGTTGATGTTGCTTTGTTGTTGGATAGGACAGAGAGAAATGGAGAGAGGAGGGGAAGACAGAGAGAGGGGGAGAGAAAGATAGACACCTGCAGACCTGCTTCACTGCCTGTGAAGCGACTCCCCTGCAGGTGGGGAGCCGGGGGCTCGAACCGGGATCCTTAAGCCGGTCCCTGCGCTTTGCGCCACATGCGCTTAACCCACTGCGCCACCGCCCGACCCCCTAACTTTCTATTTGTATTACTCCTTGTCTTCTCCTAATTAACAAAGCCTATCTGCTACCAGACCAAGTGTAATTAATCCGCCCCTGTGCCAACACCTCATATGCTACATATTAGCAACTTACACAATACACAGTTACCACTTTAAATTGACACCTAGGTAAGAGAGAGAACCAGAGCATCACTCTGGTACATGCAATGCCCAAGACAGAACTTAGGACTTCATGCTTAAGAGTCAACACCTTAGCCACTGCACCGCCTCCCCAGCCACTATTTCCTCAGTTGTAAGGCACATTTCCCTTGAATCTGTGTCTTCACCAGTTACAAATGAGTAAACTCAGTGAATGCACAGAAAAGGGAAGTGTAGGGGCCAGGTGGTGGTGCACCTGGTTAAACACACACATTACAGAAAAGGGAAGCATTAGAGAAGGAAACTGTAGGAGTCACATGGTGGTGGCATGATGCCAAAGGTAATACTTTCATGTTATTCTTTTGTGTTATTTCTTCTTATTATTATCTTTATTTATTAATTGGATAGAGACAGCCAGAAATTGAGAGGGAAGGTGGTAACAGAGGGAGAAAGACAGAAAGACACCTGCAGCCTTGCTTCACCACTCACAAAGCTTTCCCCCTGCAGGTGGGGACCAGGGGTTTGAAGCTGGTTCCTTGTGCATTGTAGCATATGTACTTAACCAGGTGCACCACCACCCAGCCCCTTTCATGTTATTCTTAAGCATTTAAACTAAAATCTCCCAGGAAGGGATGGCACACCCTCTACAGGGCACTGGGTACAATGCACAAGGACCTGGGTTCAACCCCTGATCCCCACCTACAGTGGAGGGAAAGCTTCATCAGCTGTGAAGCACTGTTGCAATGCACACACACACACTCTCTCATATATATATCCCTTTTCCCTCTCAATTCAGTCTCTATCCAATAAAAATAAGTAAAATTTAGATAACTAAAACCTTCCACAGATCTAACTCAAACAGTCCTACCATTTATTACCATGTATCCTTTTTAAAAATTATTTATTTATTACTGGACAGAGAGAAACTGAGAAGGGAGGGGAAAATAGGAAAGAGACAGAGAGACCCCTGCAGTCCTAATTCACTCATGAAGCTTTCCCCCTGCTGGTGGGGGCCAGGTCCTTGAGCACTGTAATGTATGTGCTTAACCAGGTGTACCCCCATGTATCCTTGAAAAAATCAACACCTTAAATCTAACCTGGGAATAACAGAGTTTTTTCCATACAGAATTGTCAGGAGGAATGTAATAGGATGGGGGGGGGGAGGCTGGGAGGTAGTGCTTTGAGTATGACACCAAATTGGAAGCATGAGATCTGAGTTCAATCCTAGGCATTCCATGTGCCAGAATGATGGTCTGGTTCCCTGGTTCCTGCTCTCACCCTCCCTCCCACATTGCCATTCTGCCTTGTGTTAATCAATAATTAAAATGCAAAAAAAAAAAAAAAAAAGGAAATGGACAAGTGCCAGGACATCATAAGATCATAAGCACGTAATCAGAGATACTAGTTATCACCAACATTAGCAAGTCACGTAGATCTGAGCAGCCCCAAAATCAAACTTGCCAAATGCCCCGCTTTTGTTGTTGTTATTGTTTGCTGTTAACCAGAGCACTGCTCAGTTCTGGCTTATAGTGGTGCTGAGGATTGAACCTGGGACCTTGTAACATCAGGCATTAAAGTCTTTTACCTAACCATTACGCTAGCTCCCCAGCCCCAATACCCTGCTTTCGATTCAATCCAAAGAGCTTAATTCACATCAAGTATCCTATTTAGTTTTGTCAGGTCTCCCTTTCAGCATGGAGCCCTCTAACCTACTCACCTGTGCCAGCTGGTCCTCAGCCAAGACAGTCCCTCGCTCTTTATACTTGGCCTGTCAGACAAAGAGACCACCATGAGATGAGAGTGGACGCTGTGGGCTCTCACTTGTACTAACTCAGCTGGTGTACAAAGTGGGTCTCTCTTACACGCCCCCCTCCCAGGAGAGGAATGAGCAAGTAGAATAGAACAGACGACTCATCCGTAGTTGAATTTGGGGAAGCGGGGAGAATGGCTAGGAGAGTATGGGGGTGCTGACATTCCAGTCCACCGGAAGCTGGAGAAACTGGAGTCCCAGGAACCAAGAGCCCGTGTCAGATTTAACAGGAGGCAGTATGAGGACACAGGGCTCTGCATCCAGTCTCTCGCCGATCAGACGTGGCTGTGGATCGGCTTCCTTCCCCTCACCTCGGCAAGCTTCTTCTTGGCGATGGCGCCAGCTCCCACCCCGCGGCGATGCATCCCGCCCTGGGCCCGCGGGCAGCCCCGCTGCCCGGACCCAGGGTTTTCAAGTGCCGGGATCCGCCGTCTACTTCCCCAACGCGGAAGCGCGTGCTGCGCGTCATCTCTGCGCGCCGGAAACTAGGCTCTAGACTTCCTGCCGCGGAGTTGCGAGTCTACAGCTACCGGACTCCACCTTAGACTGTTAGCCGAACTCGGCCAGTTGTTGTGGCTAGAAAGGATTGACAGACCGAGAGACTCGGAGCCCCAACCTCCCTTACGTGACCCTGCCATCCCCAGCCGCAAGAACGCGCGGGAAGCTCGCATCTTCCCGCGACAGCTTCTCCATTTCCACACCAGCCTCCATGGGGGGGGTGTCAACCAATTGTCAACCAATGCCCTTTGACCTCCTACTGCGGCCTACACCCTAAGCTGGGCGCTGAGTTCATTTTGGGCCAGAAATGAAATCCATTCTACTCTATAGATATATTTCTTTTTTAAAGTTTTTTTATAGATATATTTCTTTTCTTCCTCTTCCTTCCTGCCAGAACACTGCTATTTTTGTTTGTTTTTAATATTTATTCCCTTTTGTTGCCCTTGTTGCTTTATTGTTGTAGTTGTTGTTATTGATGTTGTCGTTGTTGGATAGGACAGAGAGAAATGGAGAGAGGAGGGAAGATAGAGAGGGGGAGAGAAAGACACTTGCAGGCCTGCTTCACCGCTTGTGAAGCGACTCCCCTGCAGGTGGGGAGCTGGGGGCTTGAACCGGGGTTCTTTTTTTGTTTTTTACCAGAGCTGGCTTATGGCGGTGTCGGGGATTGAACCTTGGACTTGAGAGCCTCCGGCATGAAAGCATAACCATTATGCTATACCCCCACCCTCTGCTCTGTTTTTTTTATTATTATTTTTAGCTTTATTTATTGGCTAGAGACAGCCAGAAATCGAGAGGGTAGGGGAGCTAGAGAGGGAGAAAGAGAGACACCTGCAGCCCTGCTTCACCACTTGGAAAGCTTTCCCTCTGCAGGTGGAGACCTTGAGCACTGTAATATGTGCGCTCAACCAGGTGCGCCACCACCCGGTTTATAGTGGTGTGAGAGGTTGAACCTGGAACTTTGGAGCCTCAGCCACGAAAGTATGCTATTCCACTGCAGAATACTGTGCCCCAGTATGGTTCCGTAGCCCCCATGTCCACTTGGTCGATTCCAAATTATATTCCTCCATGAGGATAATTTCTGGAACCATCCGTTCCACCCCGGTTCCATGGCTGCCAGTTCTTAGCAACATCGACCCTCCAGATATTCGTCGGGATGCGGCATCATCTAAGTTCATTTCCCACGTCTACGCTCGACCGGACCTGCCAATGTATGCGGATATCTTCGCCCACCCTGTCCAACGCTTGAAGTCTCGTCACCCAATCTGGTCCCCTACGCCTACACTGAACTTCTCTGTTCCAGACTCTTGGAAACAGAGTTGGCAGTCAGCTGAGATAAAGAACAAACACCTCATCACAGACCCCTGCAAGCGTCAACCCGGCTTTGACCTAGCACTTATGATTGGGCCCTCCTCAATGGCTATCGAACAGGCCATGGCCGGTGCGCCGCTATGCTCCATCGCTGGGGAGCCAGAGACGACCCGAACTGCCCCTGCGGCTACAGACAGACTATGACCCACATAGTCAACGACTGCCACCTCTCCAGATTCAAAGGAGGTCTCGAAACTTTACATCAGGCTCAACCTGACGCTGTTGACTGGCTACGGAAGAAGGGCAAACGCTAGAAGAAGAAGCCACGAAAGTCAATTTGCATAATCATATGCTATTTCCCCCACTCTTCCATTCTACTCTGATGGAGCTAAACACTTGCCTTTTTTTTTTAAATATTTTATTTATTAATGAGAAATATAGGAAGAGAGAGAAAGAACCAGACATCACTCTGGCACATGTGCTGCCGGGGATTGAACTCAGGACCTCATGCTTGAGAGTCCAATGCTTTACCCATTGCGCCACCTTCTGGACCACAAGCAAGCTTTTTTTTTTTTTCCTTGTGATGAATAGTAGTTTAGAAAATTGTAAGATGACACAGCATCCACCACCAAAACTGTCCCCACCCTACCACCTCCCAAAGATAACTACTTACAGTTCTCACAAATCTTTTTTTTTAAAGTATTTTATTTATTTTATTTTTGAGAGAGAAAGACACAGAGAGAGAAGCACCAGAGCACTACTTAACTCTGGCTTATGGTAGTGCGGGGGATTGAACCTGGAACTTCGGAACCTCAGGCATGACAGTCTCTTTGCATAACCATTATGCTATCTACCCTCCACAGTTCTCACAAATCTTAAGAACAGTTTACTTCCTTCTGCCCCCCTTCCACCAAGTTCATGTGTATGAGACCTCTAGATTGCACATATCAGTGAAACTATTTGGTAGTTGTCTTTCATTGCTAAGCATGTTCACCTCCAGTTCCATCCATTTTGTACAAAAGGACACAATATTGCCTTTTTTTTTTTTTTTTTGCAGAGGGCAAGTTCTTTAATGTATTAGATTTATCTGTCCACAATTGTGAAAACATAATATCTACTTGATCTTTACAGCTTCATAAGTAGATATAACAAGACATTTAATGCATTACCTGACATGTAAATAGATAAACATCTATGGTGGTTATTGATCAAGCTAAGATCTGTGTAGTTTGGAAGGTTCCACGGATGATTTTGATAGCATTATTGAGTTTAACAACGAGGTAGTGGAGAACTCAACTCAGGGAGTAATAACATCAATGTTTTTTGTTTTAGAAAAATAAATAGCAAATGACAATTTAAGGCATTTGTAGCAGTACAAATGAATAATGAGGACTAAAACTAAGAGGATAGAGAAAATGGGATACATTCATGAGTTAAGAACGGAAAGGTGGGTCAGGGGTAGATAACATAATGGTTATGCAAAGAGACTCTCATCCCTGAGGCTTCAAAGTCCCAGGTTCAATCCCTTGCAGCACCATAAACCAGAGTTGGACAGTGCTCTGGATAACAATGCTGAAGGGCCTAGGTTCAAACCCTGGATCCCTGTCTGCAAAGGGAGAAGCTTCAGGAATGATGAATCAGTGCTGCTAGTGTCTCTGTCTTCCTCTTCTCAATCACTGTCTCTATCCAAAATAAGAAGGGAGAATGGGGGGGCCTGGGAAATATCTTAGATGGATAGTGTGATGCTTTACGATGTGCATAAAATGCTGTTAAAATAATCATAAGGAAAAGAAGATGTCTTGTGGGTTTGTTTTGTTTTGTTTTGTTTTTTTGCCTCCAGGCTTATCCCTGGGGCTCAGTGCTGGCACTATGAATCCACTGCTCTTGGAGGCCACTTCACCCCTTCTTAAAATTTTTATTATTATTATTGGATAGGACAGATAAACTGAGAGAGGAGGGGAAGACAAAGAGGGGGAGAGAAAGATAAGACACTTGCAGACCTGCTTCACTGCTTGTGAAGTGACCACTCCTGCAGGCGGGGAGTCAGGAGCTCAAACAAGGAACCTTGCGTGGGTCCTTGCACTTCTTACTTTGTGTGCTTAACCTGGTGCTGCTACTTACCAGCAGCCCCCAAACCACAGCAGTAATCTCTTGCCCATGTTATGCCAGAGATGATTACTGATACCACATGGTTGTGAATCCAATGCCAGATTGCAAAGCTGCTGCTGTTGCTACTACTGCTTCTTTTATTATTGTTTTGTTTTGTTTTATTTTCACCAGGGCTTTACCACTCCAGGATGACTTATTTCAGGTTAATATACATACACACTCACACACAGAAAGAGAGAGAGAAAGAGAAAGAGAACGAGTGATGGCAGAGGGTAAATAGCATAATGGCTATGCAAACAGACTCTCATGACTGAGGTTCCAAAGTCTCAGGTTCAGTCCTCTGCACCACCATAAGCCACAGCTGAACAGTACTCTGGTAAAAAAAAAAAAAAAAACAAAAAACACGAGTAAAAGAGACAGCAGCACTTAAGTGTCCTCCAAAGCAGTGTGGGCCAGGCTTGACACAAAGATGGCAAAGCAGCTCACTATCCAGGTGACCTGTTTCACCAGCCCCCTCCCCTTATAGTCTTACTTCCCAATCAAAACCTGGTTTCTTAGGTGTTCACCAACACAATCTAGATATACCTAGTTCATTTATTACTCTTTGACTCACACTGTATGACCCCTTAGGTACACACACTAATTCCCTCACCACACCTACGACCCCAGATTTAACTATTCCCATGCACACATATGTGTCCACTTACATACATGCATAGACTCTTGACTGTATCTCATTGCCACATTCACACAGATATATTCATTATGCTAGTTAGACACATTTGTTCCCTTTTATAATTTGGAGGAAATACACTTTCCAGTAACGTGCTAGTAAATATTTAACAACCAATTCTCCAAGTTAGGAAGGAGGAGCTCTGATTTATAGCACCTGCCAATTTCTATGGTCTAAGTAGTCTGACTGTGGGTGGCCAATTTCAAGCTCTCAGTGGTTTTACAACTTACTCACAAAATCCCTTACAATTTAACAATGGCACTCAAGAGTGCTCTGCTCCACTACACCACCGAATGCTGACCATCACAGATGCCTCCACAGTTTTAAGTAATACACAGGCCTTGTGGAAGCAGTATAGCACACAGTTACTTTTTTAAAAATAGTTATTTATTCCGTTTTGTTGCCATTGTTTTATTGTTGTAGTTATTGATGTCGTCGTTGTTGGATAGGACAGAGAGAAATGGAGAGGGAGGGGACGACAGACAGGGAGAGAGAAAGATAGACACTTCAGACTTACTTCAAGGCCTGTGAAGCGAACCTCCTGCCAGTGGGGAGCCGGGGGCTCGAACCAGGATTCTTGTGCCATGTGCGCTTAAGCCGCTGCGCTATTACCGGACTCCCACTTTTTTGTTTTTCCAGAGCACTGCTGAGTTCTGATTTATGGTGGTGCTGCGGATTAAACCTGAAAACTCAAAGCTTCTTATTTTTTTATAATTTTATCTATTTTCCCTTTTGTTGCCCTTGTTGTTTTTATTGTTGTTGTTTTTATTGTTGTCGTTGTTAGATAGGACAGAGAGAAATGGAGAGAGGAGGGGAAGACAGAGAGGGGGAGAGAAAGGCAGACACCTGCAGACCTGCTTCACCGCCTGTGAAGCGACCACCCTGCAGGTGGGAAGCCGGGGGCTCGAACTGGGATCCTTATGCGGGTCCTTGAACTTTGCGCCACCTGCGCTTAACCCGCTGCGCTACCGCCCAACTCCCCTTTCTTTCGTTTTTTTAAACAGTTTTTTTTTTATTACTATCTTTATTTATCGGGTCGAGAGAGCCAGAAATCAAGAGGGAGGGGGGTGATAGAGAGGGACAGAGAGACACACCTGCAGCCCTGCTTCACTTGTAAAGCTTCCCCCCTGCAGGTGGGGACGGGTGCTCTAACCCAGGTCCTTGCGCATTGTATTACATGAGCTCAACCAGGTGCGCCACCACCTGGCCCCTCTTTTTGTTTAAAGATTTTATTTATTTATTCATGAGAAAGATAGGAGGAAAGAGAAAGGACCAGACATCACTCTGGTACATGTGCTGCTGGGGATTGAACTCAGGACCTCACGCTTGAGAGTCCAGTGCTTTATCCACTGGACAACCAATTTTTCCTTTTTTAAATATTTATTTATTATATTTTTATTTAATGAGAATGATACAGAGACATCAGTGTACTGCTCAGCTCAGATTCAGAGCATTGAACCTGGACCTTAGAGTCTCAGGCATGCATGTCTTTTTTTTTCTTTATTTCTTCTTCTTTTTTTAATATTTATTTATTCCCTTTTGTTGCCCTTGTTGTTTATTGTTGTAATTATTATTGTTGTTGTTACTGATGTCCTTGTTGTTGGATAGGACAGAGAGAAATGGAGACAGGAGAGGAAGACAGAGAGGGGGAGAGAAAGATAGACACCTGCAGACCTGCTTCACCGCCTGTGATGCAACTCCCCTCCAGTTGGGGAGCCGGTGACTTGAACCGGGATCCTTATGCCAGTCCTTGAGCTTTGCGCCAAGTGTGCTTAACCTGCTGCGCTACTGCCCGACTCCCCAGGAATGCATGTCTTATGCATAAGTATGGTACTGTTATCCCTGCCTCTTATTTTAAAGATTTTATTTATTTTAGTAAATGTTTATTTATTTTTATCAATTTCTGCTCTGGCTTATAGTGGTGCTAGGGACTGAACCTTGAAACTCAAGAGCTTCAGGCATGAGAGTCTTTAGCATAACCATTACGCTCTTTCCCCTAGCCTTTATTTGTTTATTTTTTTGAGATGAGGGTGGGGGGGAGAAGCAGAACTCTTTATGAAAGTGCTGTGGGGGCAGGGGGCGAGCAGTTAAGTACACATAATACAGAACATAAGGACCCACACAAGGATTCTGGTTCAAGACCTCCAGTTTTCCACCGGCAGAGAGAAAGCTTTGCAAGTGGTGAAGCAGGTCTGCAGCTAGCTATCTTTCTCTCTCCCTCTGTATCTTCCCCTCCTCTCTCAATTTCTCTCTGTCCTATCCTATAAAAAAAAAAAATGGAAAAAATGGCCTCCAGGAGCAGTGGATTCATAGTGCCAGCACTGAGCCCCAGCGATAACCCTGGAGGCAAAAAAAAAAAAAAAAAGAGAGAGAGAGAGAGAGAGAGAGGGAGAGAGAGGGAAAAGAAAAGAAAGAAAGAAAATGCTAGAAACTTGGGGCTTCAGGCATACTACTACTGTGCTTTAGGGGCCGGCCAGTGGTGCACAGTGGTCAGGAACCAGAGTTCAAGCCCCTGGTCCCCGCCTACAGGGGGAAACTACTTTGTCTTTATCATAAATAAACAAATAAAGTAAAATATAACACAGGAATCCCTACCAGACTTCCCTGGTGGTGGAACTGTGCTGTGGTGTCTTTACATCTCTCTATATTTCTCATCTATCTAGAGAAACAGGTGGCAGTGGGGGTGATCAGTGGGAGCCCCAGAAATAACCCCCATGGCAAAATAAAATAGGCCTGGTGGAATAGTCCACCTGGATAGTGCACTGCTTTACCATGTGCACAACCCAGATTTGAGCCTGGCCCCCACCATACTGAAGGAAGCTTCAGTGCTGTGGTCTCTTTCACTCCCTCTACTTCTCTGCCTGTCTATACAAAAAAAAAAAAAAAAAAAAAAAGGAAAAAGAAAAAAAGCAATCTCTTTTTTCTTTTCTCTGAGGCGAAGAACAAACACCACTTCCTATTGAAATGCAAAGCATGGGGCTGGTAAAATAGCTCACCTGGATAGTGTGCTATTCAGGCATGTATTCCAGGGAGGTCCAAGACTAGCTCCCCACCCACTGAGGGAAATTTTAGTGCTGTAATCTCTTTGTTTTTCTGCCTCCTTATCGAGAGAGGGAGAGAGAGAGGAGTGCGGGGGTCAGGCAGAAGTTCAAGCCCTCGGCTCCCCACCTGCAGAGGAGTCTCTTTACAGGTGGTGAAGCAGGTCTGTAGGTGTCTATCTTTCTCTTCCCCTCTCCGTCTTTCCCTCCTCTCTCGATTTCTCTCTATCCTATCCAACAATGAATGACTTCAACAACAACAATAATAATCACAGCAAGGCTACAACGACAAGGGCAACAAAAAGGGAAAAAAAAGTGAAAAGCAAGGTATGTTGGGATATTGGGACTGCTGCATTTGAGAATTATACATGCATGGACACTCTTCTATCCTCCTATCCTCATTTAAATAAGGTCTCTGCATATTAATTTTCTTAACATAAACCTAGTGGTTAGCATAGTCCCTGCTTATGTTCCGTTCTGTTTTTAGAATAAATAGATGATTTAACAGGTAGGCAAGGACCGTGTCTCCTTTTCACTGGGAAGGACACACATATAGTACACAGTAAACATTTCAATAAGTTTTGACAATGGAATAAAGATTTATGTCAGCTTAAATTTTATTGATTTGACTTCTCTTGGTTTTCCTGAAGGGGGGCTGAGGCAGGAGTTGAGTAAGTGCAGGGCAAAGTCCAGTCCGGAGCTGGGTTTGGTTAGAGTCACTGAAACCTGGGGATAGTGGAGAAGAGGTTCACTAGCAGCTTGGAGTCAGCAAAGTCAACTTGCCCTGGAGCCCTCCCACAATTTACCACATTTTATCTCCAAAAGACCTTCTTAATTATGAGTAATCATAATAATTTCAAAGAACATAAGAGTTTGGAGCAGGGGTAGATAGCATAATGAATATGCAAAGAGACTTTCATGCCTGAGGTTCTGAAGTCCCAGGTTCAATCCCCCACATCACCATAAACCATAGCTAATCAGTGCTCTGGTAAAAAAAATAAATAATAATAGGGAGTTGGGCTGTGGCGCAGCGGGTTAAGCGCACGTGGCACAAAGCACAAGGACAGGTGTAAGGATGCTGGTTCAAGCCTCTGGTCCCCACCTGCAGGGAAGTCGCTTCACAAGAGATGAAGCAGGTCTACGGGTGTGTCTGTCTTTCTCTCCCCCTCTCTGTCTTCCCCTATCCAACAACTACGACATCAATAACCACAATAGTGTTAAACAACAAGGGCAGCAAAAGGGAAAATAAATAAATATTTAAAAAATAATAATAAATAAGTAAATAAAGTTATAACTGAAAGAGGCTCTTTAAAAAAAGAGGGGCCAGGCTGTTGAGTGCACACATTAAGGTACAAAAGGACCGGCGTTCAAGCCCCTGGCCCCACTTGCAGGGAGAAACCTTCATGAGTGGTTCAGCAGGGCTGCAGGTTTCTCTATCTCTCCCCACCCCTCTCAATTTCTCTCTGACTAATAATAAATAAATAAAATTATTTTTTTTAAAGTTTGTTATCGAGAGTCTGGTGGTAGCACAGTGGGTTAAGCAGGTGGTGCAAAGTGAAAGGATTGGCTGAAGGATCCCCACCTACAAGGAAGTCGCTTCACAAGCAGTGAAGCAGGTTGCAGGTGTCTGTCTTTCTCTCCCTTCCTCTCTCCATTTCTCTCTGTTCTATCCAACAACGACAGCATTAATAACAACAATAATAACTTCAATAATAAAACAACGGGGCAACACAAGGAAATTAAAAAAAAAAGTTTGTTATCTTACTCATAAGCTCTTCTCCATTGTTCTGGTCACATGCCTCTCTCCTTTCTTAGCCTTTTTTTTTTTTTTTTTTTAACTAGAGCACTGTTTATCTCTGGCTTGTGGGAGGGAGGGAATTGAATTTGGGACTTTGGAGCCTCAGGCATGAGAGTGCATAACCATTAAGCTATCTAACCACCACCACCACCCCCATAGCTTCTTACAGGAAGCCATCTCAGATTTCTTTCCTCAAATCCTCCCTAGTTCTCCAGATTAATTGTCTAACTTTGTTTTGGATTCTTCAGCCTTCACGATTCTAGGGCATACTAGATTAAGGGTCTTGCTAGCTGGTGAGGTAGGTTCAAGGACTACTCTAAACAACAGAGGTTACAAAGAAGAACAAACACCCAGATATAGGGAGTGCATCACTGGGAAGGTACCATGGCATAGGGTACAGAGAGGAAACTACAATAGGGTGAGCTTGGGGGCAGGGGCACTGAGAGCAGCATCTCCCCTGGGGGAAGCTGAGCATTCTAAACTCTCATCCTACACATGCTGGTGTCACTCTTCCCAGATGTTATGTCATTAAAATCTCACAATACCTTGAAGGGGGTTAAGTAGTCCTGATTTCCATGAAAACACTGAGGTTCCGAGAGACTAATTTTGCTAGCAAGCATGGGGAGATGAAGATCTGGACTCAGGTCTCGTCCCAGAGCTCAAGCTTTCAAGAGTCTAATGCTTTATCCACTGTGTCAAACACTCAGCGGCACCAAACATCCTCACCTGAGCCTGCAGAGCTTTGTTTGATCCACCATCCAGGCTAGCAGCTCTTGAATCAGTAAATCTTTCAGCAAGTCTTCATTACTGAGGTCCTTGTGTGAGATGCTGCAAAGGAGTAAACCTTGGTCAGGCTGTTTCAAACTGGGCCCCACCCAGAGTCAATACTGGCCCTGGGACTCCAAAGGGAGCCCAGAGGTGTGGGCAGGAAGTCAACACAGCAGCCTCTCAGTCACCTCCACTTTCAAAGTTCATCCCAGATCTGTCAACTAGGAGAGTGTGGGCTTTTCAACTCAGGCAAAGCCAAGTAGAACTCCAGGGGGAAACAAGACCCCATCCAGCTCCTGGAATGCAAACCCCAGGTGCACCTGGTCAAGCACAGATTTTACAAAGCGCAAGGATCCAGGTTTGAGCCCCTGGTTCCCACCAGCAGGAGGAAAGCTTCAGGAGTGGTAAAGCAGTGTTGTAGGTGTTTCTCTGTCTCTCTGTCTCACTCTCTCTCCCCACTCCCTTCCTTCTCAATTTCTGGCTATTTCTATCCAATCAATAAATAAAGATAACAAAAATTATCTATATATCAGAACAGACAGAAATTGAAAGAGGAGGGAGACATAGAGAGAGAGAGAGAGAGAGGGAGATCAGAAAGACTCCTCCAGCAGTGCTTCCCCACTTGTGAAGCTTCTTCTTTGGAGGTGGGAACCAGGTCTTGAACCCAGACCCTTGCACATGGTGACAAGTACATCATCACTCTGCATTTCTTCCTTCCTCTCTTTCTCTCCCTCATTCTCTCTCTCTTTATATCTATTTTTAAAGATTTATTTATTAATTAATGAGAAAGATAGGAGGAGAAAGAAGGGACAGGGGTAAATAGCATAATGGTTATGCAAACAGACTCTCATGCCTGAGTCTCCAAAGTCCCAGGTTCAATCCCCCACACCACCTTAAGCCAGAGTTGAGCAGTGCTCTGGTTAAAAAAAGAAAGAAAAATAAATAAATAAATAATAAATTTAAAAAAGAAGAGAGAGAGAACCAGACATCACTCTGGTAAATGTGCTGCCGTGGACTGAACTCAAGACCTCATGTTTGAGAGTCTAATGTTTTATCTACTGTGCAACCTCCCAGACCACTCTTTTCTCTCCCTCTTTTTTTTTTCCTTTTCCTTTTTCTTTCTATTTTATTTTATTTATTTTATTTTGTTGTTTATACCAGAGCACTGCTCAGCTCTGGCTTATGGTGGTATGAGAGACTGAACCTGTGACTTTGGAGCCTCAGGTGTGAGAATCTCTTTGCATAACCACTATGCTATCTACCCCCATCCTTCTTTTTTTTTTTTTTCCTTCCTTCCTTCCTTCCTTCCTTCCTTCCTTCCTTCCTTCCTTTTCTCTCTCTTCACCTCCCCTCCCCTCCTCTTTCTTCTCTCCCCTCCTCTCTCCTCTCCTCTCTTCTTCTTCCAATGTGGTAGAAGCCATGCTCCAACTGGTGGGTCATGCACATGCCAAAGCAGCACACTATCCAAGTGAGCTATTTTGCAGCTCAGAAGTGAGTTCCTTAAGTCTCTTTTGCTGCCTCTCTCCTTGACTGAGTGACTCCAAACACTGGGTTATCTATCTTAGAAACCCTGGCTCCCCAGACCCTCCCCCCATCCTTTCCAGGTTTTACCCTCAAGCTTGCCCTGACCTCCAGGAGTTCAATAAAGACACACACACACACACACACACACACACACACACACACACACACACACACTCCTTTGAACTCTGAGTGGTAGCCAATGCTTATGTAAGGTCCTGCCCTGCTCTGGGGTCTGTGAAAAGAAACAATGAGGTGGGGGGAGGGTCAGCAGGCCCCACCCCCATCCTTCCCTCTATGGGCTGACTCACCCCTGTGGCCCCTCCGACTCCTCCTTCCTGTTAGATTGATGTGCCAGCTCCAAGGCTCCAGCCTCCCTCTGGGTGAGATTATGTTTCCAACTGGTAAGATAAAGATTTGGGAGTAGGAGGGGTGAGATCCCAAATGCTCTTGGTTTCAAGGATTACAGATGCTCTTAGTCCTTCTACCTCAGCAGAAGAATGTGCCTCTTTCTCCATTCAGCCTCCCCATTACTGGAGCTCAGCTTAGTGAACAACTTGTGAGAACCCACCATGCTGATTTAAAAGTGTGGGCAAGCAAAGAGAAGGAAGGAACAGTTGACCCTATTTCCAAATTATGAAGCAGACCACCATCAGGTGTCATTGGCAGCAGCTCAGCAACCCCCGCCTTCATGCCCAATCTCTTAGGGATCCTCTGTGAGCAGGAAACATGCCTCCTAGTCTTCTCTTCCCTAAAGAGTGGGGAAATTGGACAGGGCTGCGCCTGAAGGGAAGGCACCATCTGGAGTTGTCATGAGGATGAGTATATAGAGTGTCAGGTATGAAGTTAAGGAAGGGGGAGCAGGTGAGGGCATGCACGGTGACTCACTCATTCTTCTTCCCCTTCTGAGCCAGCAGCCAGTTCACAAAGTCTTGTTGGCGGATCTTGTCCATGGCGATACTGTAGTCACTGAATAAAGTCCCTTCAGCATATCTAGCCCCTCGAGACCAGGGGCCACTGATTTTAGGGTGAAATCTGAGGAATATGGAAGGGAGAGAATGAATGAACAAGGGCAGTGTCTGTTGCCACAGAAAGACAAGCACTGTCATACCAACTTTTGCAAAAAGAAAAAAAAAATTAAAAACCTGAGCTGTTTAAACACAATGGAGAGTAGAGCAATATTGAAATCATCCATACACACACACACACACACACACACACACACACACACACACACACACACACGTGCTTCTTTGTTTTAGAGAATATTTATACAGGCAGAAGGAAGGACTAGAAACTTCCACTGTTGATTGTTTTGAAAAACAAGAGATAAGTTTGGGGATAAATAGGTGTAGTGCTTGAGGCTATCCAGTTATCTGGCCTACTGGATTTTGGTGTTTTTTTCTTCCTTGTAATAAACTCAGTTGTTTGCCTTGAAGGCGAAAAAAAGACAACTAAGCAAGGAACAAGACTGGGTAAGTCTTTAGGCCATCAAGTCATCTGGTTTTCTGGATCAAGATTGATTTTCCTTAACTTCTACAAAGTAGTTTCCGTAACAGAGTGCTAGAGTGGTTATCTTTTGCTTAACCCAATGTATCAATGTCAGGTGGGCTTGTTGGGTCCCTTCGGTGCTAAGGTTGGTTTCAAAACCAGAATGTCATGCAAAGGGAGGAAGGTAAGAGGATTGTTTACTAGTAGGCAATTCATAATGAAATTAATTAACCAACAGCCCAGGAGATGGTGCAGTGGGAAAGCCTTGGATTCTCAAGCATGAAGTCCTGCATTTAATCCCCAGTAGACCATATGCCAGTGTGAGGCTCTGGTTTTCTCTTTCTTTTCCTCCTCTTTCTTCAAAAACATACATAATAATAAATCTTATGGGGGGGGAAGGAAAGGAAAGGAAAAAGAGAGAAATAAAGAAAGAAATGAAGGAAGAGGGGAGTCGGGCAGTAGTGCAGTGGGTTAAGCGCACATGGTGCAAAGCGCAAGGACCAGCATAAGGATCCCGATTCCAGCCCTACCCACCTGCAGGGGAGTCGCTTCACAGGCGGTGAAGCAGGTCTGCAGGTGTCTTTCTCTCCCTCTCTGTCTTCCCCTCCTCTTTCCATTTCTCTCTGTCCTATCCAACAACGACGACATCAATAACAACAACAATAATAACTACAACAATAAAACAACAAGGGCAACAAAAGGGAATAAGTAAATAAGTAAATTTAAAAAAAAGGAAGGAAGGAAGGAAGGAAGGAAGGAAGGAAGGAAGGAAGAAATGGTCCAGGCAGTAGTGAACCTGGTTAAATAGATACATTACAATGTGCAAGGACCTTGGTTCAAGCCCCTGGTCCCCACCTGTAGGGGAGAAGCTTCACAAGTGGTAAAGTAGGATTGTCAGTGTCTCTCTGTCTCTTTCCTCTCTATCTCCTCCTCCCTTCTCAACTTCTTTCTTTTTTTTTTTAATTATCTTTATTTATTTATTGGATAGAGACAGCCAGAAATTGAGAGGGAAGGGTGGAATAGAAAGGGAGACAGAGAAACACCTGAAGCATTGCTTCACCACTTGTGAAGCTTTCCCTCTGCAGGTGGGGACCAGGGGCTCAAACTGGGGTGCTTGCGCATTGTAACATGTGTGCTCAACGAGGTGTGCCACCACCCAGCCCCCCTTTCTTTCTCTATTTAAAAGCAAAAAGAAAGAGTGGTCTGGGAGGTGGTGCAGTGGATAAAGAATTGGACTGTCCACCATGAAGTCCTGAGTTCAGTCCCTGGCAGCCACATGTACCAGAGTGATGTCTGGTTCTTTCTCTCTCTCTCTCCTGTCTTTCTCATGAATAAATAAATAAATAAATAAATAAATACTTAAAAAGAAAGAAGAGAAAAAAAATTAGCCAACCATCCTAGGGAAATAGCTCAGTTAGTAAGAGCCTTAGTCATGCATGCCTGAGGTTCCTGGTTCTATCTCTAGCACCACATGTACTAAAGTAATGCACTGTGCTATTTTACTCTATTTCATGTGAAAAATTCTCTCTCTTATGCAATAAATAAATTAAATCTATCTTTAAAAATAAAGAGGATTGGGAGTTGGGCAGTAGTGCAGCTGGTTAAGCACACTTGGCACAAAGTACAAGGACCGGCGTAAGGATCCCGGTTCGAGCCCCCGGCTCCCCACCTGCCTGGGAGTCGCTTCACAAGCAGTGAAGCAGGTCTGCAGGTGTCTATCTTTCTCTCCCCCTCTCTGTCTTCCCCTCCTCTCTCCATTTCTCTCTGTCCTATCCAACAACAATGACAACAATAATAACAATAGTAAAAAACATTAACAAAAGAGAATAAATTAATAAATATTTTTAGAAATTAAGAAAATTATTTTTAAAAATAAAGAGGGCTGGGAGTCAGGCGGTAGCACAGTGGGTTAAGCACAGGTGGCACTAAGCGCAAGGATCAGTGTTAAGGATCCCAGTTCGAGCCCCTGGCTCCCCACCTGCAGGGAAGTTGCTTCATAGGCAGTGAAGCAGGTCTGCAGGTGTCTCTCTTTCTCTTCCCCTCTTTGTCTTCCCTCCTCTCTCCATTTCTCTCTGTCCTATCCAACAACAACAGTAATAACTACAACAATAAAACAACAAGTGTAACAAGAGGGAATAAATAAATAAATATTTTTAAAAAATAAAATAAAGAGGGCTGGGGGGGCCAGGCTGTGGTGCACCTGGTTAAGCACACACATTACAGTGCACAAGGACCCACGTTCAAGCCTCTGGTCCCCACTTGCAGGGGGAAAGCTTCACAAGTGGTGAAGCAAGGGGTGCAGGGTCTCTTTGTCTCTCTCCCTCTCTATCTCCCCTCACCTCAATTTCTCTCTGTCACTATGCAATAATAAAGATAAATTTAAAATAATTTTTAAAACAAGAAAGAAAGAAAAAGGGCTGGGAGACAGTATAATGGTTATGCCTGAGGCTCTGAGGTCCTGACTTCAATCCCCAGTACCACCATAAGCCAGAGCTGAGCAGTGTTTTGGTATCTCTCTCTCATTCAAATAAAATAAACAAAATATTTAAAAAGAAATAAAGAAAGAAAGGGTCCGAGCGATGGTGTACTATGTGTTAAACACACATAGTATAAACTGCAAGGACCCACTCAAAGATCCTGGTTCAAGCCCCCGACCTGCAGGGGGGTATGCCTCACAAGCAGTCAAGCAGGCTTGCTCTGGTTAAAATAAATAGATGAATAATAAATAGATAAATAAATAATAACTTCTATAGCCTTAAAAAATTAAAATGGTGGTCCGGGAGGTGGCGCAGTGACAAAGCTTTGGACTCTCAAGCATGAGGTCTCGAGTTCGATCCCCGGCAGCACATGTGCCAGAGTGATGTCTGGTTCTTTCTCTCTCCTCCTGTATTTCTGTATTTCTCATAAATAAACAACAACAAAAAAATCTTAAAAAAAATTTAAATGAGGGGGCCAGGTAAAGTGCATTGAGTTAAGTGCACATGGTGTGAAGTACAAGGACCGGCATAGGATCCCGGTTCAAGGAACACCTCCCCTGTCACCTGACTTTTTATTTTAATTTGATGCCAGGAATCAAACCCAGGATCTCATACATCAGGGCTCCTGCTTTATCAACCTAGGTCCAGGCTCAATTCTTCATTCAAATCAGACTCTCTCTTGGTGCCCTCAGATGCAATCAGCGTCTCCTGCTATGTGTACACGCCTGCTTTCCTTCACAGGACTCAGAACAGCTTGCAACATGACTGCATGGTTCTCAATTTCCCCTCAGGTCTCATGAAGGCAGGAGGCATTTATGGGTTACTCTTTTCTTCTTCTTCTTCTTTTTAATATTTATTTATTTATTTTCCCTCTGTTGCCCTTTTTTATTGTTGTAGTTATTGTTGTTATTGATGTCATCGTTGTTAGGACAGAGAGACATGGAGAGAGGAGGGGAAGAAAGAGAGGGGAAGAGAAAGAGTAGACACCTGCAGACCTGCTTCACCACTTGTGAAGTAACTTCCCTGCAGGTGGGGAGCCGGGAATTTGAACCAGGATCTTTATGCCGGTCCTTGCGCTTAGCACCACATGCACTTAACTCACTGTGTTACTGCTCTTTTTTTTTTTTTATTTTTTAAGATTTTATTTGAGGCGTCTGGCAGTAGCACAGTGGGTTAAGCAGACGTGGTGGGAAGTGCAAGGACCAGCTTAAGGATCCCAGTTCAGTCCCCCAGCTCCCCACCTACAGGGGAGTCTCTTCACAGGCAGTGAAGCAGGTCTGCAGGTGTCTATCTTTCTTTCCCCCTCTCTGTCTTCCCCTCCTCTCTCCATGTCTCTCTGTCCTATCCAACAAAGATGACAACAATAATAACTACAACAATAATAAAAGAAACAGAGGCAACAAAAGAGAAAATAAATAAATATACAAAAATATTTTATTTATTAATTAATGATAAAGAT
The DNA here is from genome assembly GCF_950295315.1 of Erinaceus europaeus. Taxonomy (NCBI): domain Eukaryota; kingdom Metazoa; phylum Chordata; class Mammalia; order Eulipotyphla; family Erinaceidae; genus Erinaceus; species Erinaceus europaeus. Next base: position 53,539,093 of record NC_080173.1, read on the forward strand.
AGGAGGAGAGAAAGAACCAGACATCCCTCTGGTAAATGTGCTTCTGGGGATCAAACTTAGAACTCACTGCTTGAGAATCCAGTGCTTTGTTCACTGTACCACTTCTCTGACCACACTGGGCTACTCTTCACATGTGTCCTTTATGCCTGGTGCACAGGAGACCCTCTATAAAATTTGATCAAGTGGTGCAGTTATGTGTCACAGAGGATGAAGTATTGGATTCTCAAGCATATGGTCCCAAGTTAGATCCCCCACTATTGCATATACCAGAGTGATGCTTTGATTCTCTCTCTCTCTTTCTCCCTCTCTCTCTCTCTGTCTCTTTCTTTCTCTCACATACACACACTACATTTTTTAAATTAATTATTTTCCCTTTTGTTGCCCTTGTTTTTATTGTTGTTGTAGTTATTATTGTTGTCATCGTTGTTAGATAGGACAGAGAGAAATGGAGAGAGGAGGGGAAGACAGACGGGAGAGAAAGACAGACACCTGCAGACCTACTTCACTGCTTGTGAAGAGACTCCCCCGCCAGTGGGGAGCCAGGGGCTCTAACTCTGGTCCTTGTGCTTCGTGCCACGTGTGCTTAACCCACTGGGCTACCGCCCAGTTCCCCACACACTACATTTAATACAAACACATTAATAGATAAAATAAATCATTAGGGCTGGGGAGACAGCTTAGTGGTCATGCAAACAACTCTCATGACTGAGGCTCTGAGGTGCCAAGTTTAATCTCAGCACAACCATAAACCAGAGCTGAGTAGTGCTCTGGTAAAAATAAAATAAATAGGGGAGTCAGGCTGTAGCGCAGTGGGTTAAGTGCAGGTGGCGCAAAGCACAAGGACCAGCATAAGGATCCCGGTTCGAATCCCGGTTTGAACCCTGGCTCCCCACCTGCAGGGGAGTCGCTTCACATGCGGTGAAGCAGGTCTGCAGGTGTCTGTCTTTCTCTCCTCCTCTCTGTTTTCCCCTCCTCTCTCCATTTCTCTCTGTCCTATCCAACAACGACAACAACAATAATAACTACAACAATAAAACAACACGGGCAACAAAAGGGAATAAATAAATAAAATAAATATTAAAAAATAAATAAATAAAATAAATAAATAAATAAAATAAATAAATAAATAAAATAAATAAATAAAAACAATAAAAAGACAACAAGGGCAACAAAAGGGAAAATAAATAAATGAAATTAAAATAATAATAATAATAATAAAACAAATATTAAAAAGAAATTGGGTGGGGGTATAGCATAATGATTATGCAAAGAGACTTTCATGCCTGAGGTTCTCAAGTCCCAGGTTCAATCCCCCACACCGCCATAAGACAGAGCTGAGCAGTGCTCTGGTAAAAAATAAATAAATAAAATCATAGTGGTCCAGGAGGTGGTGCAGTGGTGAAGCTTGGACTCTCAAGCATGAAGTTCCGAGTTTGATCCCCGGCAACACATTTGCCAAAGTGATGTATGGTTCTTCCTCCTCCTATCTTTCTCATACATAAATAAAATCTTTTAAAAAATCATCATGACAAGATGGTGGCACACCCAGGTGAGTGCACGCAGTATCATGCACAAGAACCCAGGCTCAATCCCCTATCCCCATCAGCAGGGCAGAAGGTTCATGAGCAATGAAGCAGTACCTCAGGTGTTTATCTCCCCTTCCAATCTCTTTGACTTATCAAATCAAATAAATAAACATTTTTAAATGATCAAATGCAACATGAATGAAAGGTATGGCCTTTCCTTAGGAGGGAAGATGTTAGCACTTAACCACCGAGAAGCCCTTTCCAAAGATATAGCCACAGTTTCTCCTGCGGTGACAGGAGCACATACTAAATACTCTCTAGCTCTGATCTCACTCTGCACTCAACCTAGCAGGTTGTTCCCCTAAAACTTATTAATTTATTTATTTTACTGTCATCAGGGTTATCACTGGGGCTTGGTACCTACACAAAGAACCCATCACTCCTGGTGGCCTTTTTTTTCCTCCCATTCTATTTTATTTAATAGGACAGAGAGAAATTGAGAGGGGAGGGGGTATAGAGAAGGAGAAAGAAAGATAGACATCTGCAGACCTACTTCACTGCCTATGAAACTTCCCCCTTGCAGGTGGGAAATGGGGTTTGAACCCAGGTCCTTGAGTATGCGAGGGGTACAGTGAAGCAATGAAGGGGTGCATTCAACTGGGTGCACCACCACCAACTCCCCAAAGGTTCTTCTTCTTTTTTTTTTTTTTTTTTTTTTTGCCTCCAGGGTTATCACTGGGGCTCGGTGCCTGGACTATGAATCCACTGTTCCTGGAGGCTATTTTTTCCCTTTTGTTGCCCTTGTTGTTTATATTTGTTGTTGTTATTATTGTTGTTATTGATGTTGTTGTTATTGGATAGGATAGAGAGAAATCGAGAGGACAGGAAGACAGAGAGAGGGAGAGAAAGGTAGACACCTACAGACCTGCTTCACCACTTGTGGAGCGACCCCCCTACAAGTGGGGAGTCGGGGACTCGAGCCGGGATCCTTACTCTGGTCGGTGCACTTTGCATGTGCGCTTAACGCGCTGCGCTACCGCCTGGCCCCATGAAGCTTCTTTTCTCTTGGCTTGGACATCTCCCGTTCTTACTACTCATTTCCCCAACATGAGCAGAAAACCCACTTACCTCATCCCAGCCCCCTCTCCTTCCCCAAGCACTTGTTCCCATTACCCTACCTAGAGTGGCCCTCTTCCTTCTCTCCCAGCACCACAGCCAGGAACAGGGACAGCAACAGCAGAGCGATCTTCATGGCCATCATTGTCCAAAGGCGTCTTACTCAGCTGAAAGAAACAGGGTGAGGTGGAAGTGTTCTGCTGAGTGAATGACCAGTAAGGCAGCCCGGGGCCTGGGCCTCAGAACCTGAGCTGGGGACACTGAGTCCTGGGCTTTGGAGCTTTTCCCAGGAGGCAAGAGTAACATCTTGAGGGCCAGGCGGTGGTGCACCTGGTCAAGTGTACACACCGGAAGTGGGGAGGTAGCGCAGCGGGTTAAGCGCACATTGCGCGAAGTGCGAGAACCAGCGTAAAGATCCAGGTTCGAGCCCCCGGCTCCCCACCTGCAGGGGAGTCGCTTCACAGGCGGTGGAGCAGGTCTGCAGGTGTTTCTCTCTCTCTCCCCCCTTCTCTGTCTTCCCCTCCTCTCTCCATTTCTCTCCGTCCTATCTAACAACGACGACATCAATAACAACAACAATAATAGCTACTACAACAATAAAAAACAAGGGCAACAAAAGGAAAAATAAATAAATACATGTCAAAAATTTGGGGGGGGGGAGTCGGACGGTAGCACGGTGGGTTAAGCGCAGGTGGTGCAGAGCGCAAGGACCTGCGGAAGGATCCAGGTTTGAGCCCCCGGCTCCCCACCTGCAGGGGAGTATCTTCACAAGCCGTGAAGCAGGTCTGCAGGTGTCTTTCTTTCCCCCCTCTGTCTTCCCCCCTCTCCATTTCTCTTTGTCTTACCCAACAACAACAACATCAATAACTACAACAATCAAACAACAAGGGCAACAAAAGGGAATAACATAAAATAAATATTAAAAAAAATTTTTTTAAGTGTAAAATTTTTTTTAAGTCCTTCCATAGCACAGTGTGGAAGGACTCAGATTCAAGCCCCTGGTCCCCACCTGCAGGGGGAAAACTTCACAAGTGATGGCGTAGTGCTGCAGGTGTCTTTCTGTCTCTTTTCCTCTTTATCTCCTCCTCTCAATTTCTCTCTGTGGTTATTCAATAATAAATAAAAAATAAATATTATTTAAAAAGTAAAAAAAAAAAGACAAGAGCAACACCTTAAGGGTGGGCATTAGAGTTTGTTACTATTTAGAAGTGAAATGAAAACAGGTTAAGAGATGAACCTGCTTTTTCTTTCCCTTTCTTTAATTTTTTTCCCTCCTTTTGTTGCCCTTGTAGCCTTGTTGCGGTTCTTATTGTTGTTGATGTCGTTCATTATTGTTGGATAGGACAGAGAGAAATGGAGAGAGGAGGGGAAGACAGAGGGGGGAGAGAAAGAGAGACACCTGCAGACCTGCTTCACCACTTTTGAAGCGACTCCCCTTTAAGTAGGGAGCCAGGGGCTGGAACCGGGATCCTTACATCAGTCCTTGCGCTTTGCGTCATGTGCGCTTAATCTGCTGCACTACCGCCAGGCCCCTCTTTTTCGTTTAAAGGGGGGGGCGGACTTCAGTGCAATGGAGGCTAGGCTTAAACCTGGATTTTGCACGACAAGCAACATACTATCCAAGTGAGCTATTTTGATGACCCTTTATATTATAATAATAATTACTATTATTGTTATTATTTGTTGTTACAAAGAAATTGCATGCATGATTTCACTGCTCCAGGGCACTTTTTTTTTCATTCAGATAGAGAGATGGAAATAGAGAGACACCACAATACCAAATCTTTTTTTTTTTTTAAGATTTTAAAAAATATTTATTTACTTATTCATTTTTGTTGCCCTTGTTGCCAAATCTTTTTTTCTTATGCTTGAGTGTCTAGTACCTTATCCACTGCACCACCCCCCAGACCATCTCTGTTTGTATACTGCCTCCCATATGATCACCCACATAGCAATGCGGGCATCCTACTGGGTGAACTATCTCTCTGAGTCTTATCTTTTGTTCTTAAGTATAGGCATGAAGCCCTCTGTTCTACTTTTTTCCCCCCTTGTTACTGGAGTTTCACTGCCCCAGGGCAGCTTTTTCAGACAAAAAGAGAAAGATAGAGACAGGGAAAAAAGGAAAGACAACACAGCATGAGAGCTTCCTCTGGTGGATTAGGACTCTCTTGTGATGTACCAGAGGCTCAGACTTGGGCCATATGCTTAGCAAACAGACACCTTCGAAGGTGAGCTGTGTCACTGGTCCCCATGATTTTCTCATTTTTTTTTTAAAGATTTTAATTTATTTATTAATGAGGAAGATAGGAGGAGAGAGTAAGAACCAGACATGGCTCTGGCACATGTGCTGCCAGGGATCGAACTCAAGACCTCTTGCTTGAGAGTCCAAAGCTTTATCACTGCGCCACCTCCTGGAACACAATTTTCTCATTGTTTTATTTACTTAAAATTTTTTATTTATATATTTATTTATTAGAGACACTGAGAAGGGAGGGGGAAATAGGGAAAAAAACAGCGAGACACCTGAAGCCCCACTTCACCACGTATTTATTTGTTTATTTATTTATTTATTTGCCTCCAGGATCATTGCTGGGGCACAGCACCTGCACCATGAATCCACAGCCCCTGGAGGCCTTTCTTCCCCCTTTTATTGCCCTTGTTGTTGTGGTTAATTATTGTTGTTGTCATCAATGTCATTGTTTTTAGATAGGACGAAGAGAAATGGAGAGAGGAGAGGGGGGGTAGAAGGAGAGATAGCTGCAGACCTGCTTCACCACTTATGAAGCAACCCCCCCGCAGGTGAGGAGCCAAGGGCTCAAACTGGGGATTCTTATGCCAGTCCTTGCGCTTTGTGCCATGTGCACTTAATTTGCTGCGCTACCGCCTGACCCACTCTTCACCACTTTTGAAGTTTTCCCCCTGCAGGTGGGGGCCAGGGGCTTGAACCCTGGCCCTTGTGCACTATATTGTATGTGTTTAACTAGGTATAGGATGCCTCACTCCTATTTATTTATTTAAAGAAAAACATTTTATTTTGTCCAGGTGGTGATGCACTTGGTTGAGCACACATATTACAATGCGCAAGGACCCAGGTTCAAGCCCTGGGCCCCCACCTGCAGGATGAAGCTTCATAAGTGGTAAAGCTGGGCTGCAGGTGTATCTGTTTCTCTCCCTCTCTCCCTCCCTCTTCCTCTCAATTTCTGGCTGTTTTTATCCAATCAATCAGTAAATAAAGGTAATTAAAATATATTTTATTGGGGGTCAGGCGGTGTTACACCCGATTAAGTGCACATAGCGCAAAGTGCAAGGATCCCGGTTCCAGCCCCCGGCTCCCCACCTGCAGGGTGGTCGCTTCACAAATGGTGAAGTAGGTCTGCAAGTGTCTCTCTTTGTCTCTCCCTATCTTCCTCTTCTCTCTCAAATTCTGTCTTATGCAGTAAAATGAAAAAAATAATAAAAGGCCTCCAGGAGCAGTGGATCTGTAGAGCTGGTACCGAACCCCAGCAATAACCCTGGAGGCAATATATATTCACTTTTGGATATAAATGGAGAGAAATTTAGAGGAAAGGAGGAGATAAAGACAGAAAGAGAGGGCAGGGGTAGATCGCACAATGGTTATGCAAAGAGACTCTCATGCCTGAGGCTCCAAATTCCCAGGTTCAATCCTCTGTACCACCATAAGTCAGAGTTGAGCAGTTCTTTGGTAAAAATAAATAAATAGGGAGTTGGGCAGTAGCACAATGGGTTAAGCGCATGTGGCGTGAAGCACAAGGACCGGCGTAAGGATCCTGGTTCGTGTCCCTGGCTCTCCACCTGCAGGAGAGTTGCTTCACAGGTGGTGAAGCAGGTCTGTAGGTGTCTATCTTTCTCTCCACCTCTGTCTTCCCCTCCTTTCTCCATTTCTCTTTGTCCTATTTAACGACGACATCAATAACAACAACCATAACTACAAAAACAATAAAAAACCAAGGGCAACAAAAGGGAAAATAGATATAAAAAAATTAAAAAATAAATAGAAAGAATTCAATTTTAAAAAAAAGCTTCTTGTGATATTCCTACTCTGCTGGTAGGGATGGGGCTTGAACCTAGGTCCTTGTTCATGGTAATATGTGCACTCAAACAGATGTGCCACCACCTGGCCCCTTTCTATTTTCTCTTCTTTTAACTGGATAGAGATTGAAAGAAATTGAGAGGGAAGTGTTAGAGGGGAAAAGAGAGAAAAAGAGAACTGCAGTACTGCTTCACTGCTCTTAAAGCTTACTCTCCTACAGGTAGGAACTGGGGGCTTGAACTTGGATGTTTACACATGATAATATGTTCATCCAAGTGCACTTTAGCTATCTCCCCTTAATGCCCCCCCACACACATTCTTTTAATTTCAGATAGAGACAGAAAAAGGAGACTCTGTGGCCCTGGTGTTCCCCTGATGTAGCAGTGCTCCCATGCTGCGCTGGGCTCAGGCCCTGACTCTGCACATGGCAACTTGCAGGTCCTGACAAGTGAGCAATCCCCTGCCTGTTTCATTTTTAAATAATAGCCATCAGAGTGGGGGTGGGAGGAGTGGTGAAGAGATCCAGATAAGAGAAAGCAGGGGAAACCTGAGTGCACAGACAGCCCGCCTTCCCTGCTTCAGGGCTTAGATGTCACAGGCATGTGGTCAGGCAAGATTCTCTTCTGAGGGTCCTTTAGGAACATAACAACCAGCCTTCCAGCTCTCAAACTGGCTGTCATCTAAAGCATCAGACTTCTTGCCCTGATTAAAAACCAAGTGTAAGGGGCCGGGTGGTGGCACACGCGGTTAAGCACACATAATACTACGCATAAGTATATACACAAGGACCCGAGTTTGAGCCCCTGCACTCCACCTGCAGTGGGACACTTCACAATTGGTGAAGCAGACCTTCAGGTGTCTCTCTCCCCCTTTGTCTCCCCCCACCCCTCTTACTTTCTCTCTGTCCTATCACAGAAGGCGGGGGGGGGGGGAGAGAAGGGCTCTTGGGACCAGTGGGTTCATAGTGATAACCCTGGTGGCAATTAATTAATTAAATAATTAATTTTGGTGGTCCAGGAGGTGACATAGTGGAGGATAAAACATTGGACTCTAAAGCAAGAAGCCGGGAGTTGGGCGGTGACCGCAGCGGGTTAAGTGCAGGTGGCGCAAAGCGCAAGGACCTGCATAAGGATCCCAGTTCAAGCCCCCAGCTCCCCACCTGCAGGGGAGTCGCTTCACAAGCGGTGAAGCAGGTCTGCAGGTGTCTGTCTTTCTCTCCCCCTCTCTGTCTTCCCCCCTCTCTCCATTTCTCTCTGTCCTATCCAACAATGACATCAGTAACAACAACAATAATAATTACAACAATAAAAAACAAGGGCAACAAAAGGGAATAAATAAATAAACAAAAAAATAAATACTTAAAAAAAAAAAAAGCAAGAAGCCATGAGTTCGATCTCCAGCAGTACCTATACTAGAGTGATGCTCTGGTTCTTTCTCTCCTCTCCATGATCTAATTTCCCTCCTCACCAGAATCTCAACTCTCCAACATCCCAGTTGCCCTCTTACCGGGACTTCCTTCCCAGCTCCTCCAGAAGAAGGAAAGGATGAGTCTCCTCCTGCCTTCTGGCCCTTGGGTCTACCTCAAGAAAGTTCAGCTCCCTTATATGTAGGCACCACAGACCTGCTGATTAGCCTAAAAGCATCTTATCTCAAGAAATTAACCCCACAGCTCCTGCCACATTAACTCCATTTTACACAAAATTAAATTGCCCTTTCCACCTCCACTGTGTTAATTGGTGATTAACATTTGGCTATCTCCAGCTGCTGTCTGGGGATTGTCCCAGCACAGGGAGGGTAACTCTTACATTTTCCCCTCTTCTCCCTTCAGAGCACAGAAGTGTTCTTCTATCTCCCATCTTCTTCTAGAGATGTAGTCGTTTTGAAAAGACCCCTGAGATGAGGGCAGAGTTGGTATTAGGGCAGCATTAACTGGGGGGGTGGGGGTGGGGGGAGTTAGTTCTAGGTTTTGAGAAATTATGCAAAAGATTTTTGTGCTTGATGTCCCAAGTTATATCTCCTGCACCACCATGAACCAGAGCTGAGCAGTGCTCAGGTAAATAACAACAGTAGTAGTAATAGTATAATCCCCAGTTCTAGATAGTACCCATGATTGATTAATCAATTTAGTGGAGTCAGAGCCTCACACATGAAGGATTTCACAGCTCCTAGGTCACCTTCTCATTCAGATAGATTTCTTCCTGGGGGTGGGGGGCGCAAGGGGTCAGGCAGTGGCATACCTGGTTAAGTACGCACATCACAGTGCACAAGGGCCCAGTTTCATGCCCCTGGCCCCCAGTTGCAGGGGAAAGATTCATGAGTGGTGAAGCAGGGCTGCCTTCCTCTCTATATCCCCCTTCCCTTTCAATTTATCTCTGTCTCTATGTAATAAATAAATATATTTTAAAATAGATTGCTTCCCCAGGTTCCATGACGCCTCCTATGTGATGCTGGGCCTTGAACCCAGTCATGCTCTACTACGTGAGCTATCTCTCCTGTCCCAGTATCCTATGATTTTTGGCAATACCCCCATGACATTATCTAGGGGGTATCTCAGTTGAGGAAAGGGCTAGAAAAGGAGAAGGCAAAGGGTAGAGAGAATAGGAAGAATGGTGCTTCCTTGGTGGTGGCAAGGTGAATTGAGAGTCTCCACACAGGCTGTTTCCCAGCTAAGGGGTAGAAAAGAGCAGGGAAAGGGGGAACCTTTACACCCTGAGAACTGAGGAATGAGAGCAGCTACAACTCTAGTCACAATAACGATTCGTGAGACCCAACTGTCTCTCTGCAAACCTCCAACTCTTCTGTCTGAGAAGAGAATATAAATATAATCCTATCTCTGCCACAGTGAGAACTCCTGAGGTCAGACTGTGTCTACAAACAGACTGGGCAGCTCTAGGGGCAGAGACTTTTCTCCCCAAGCAGAGCAGGGCTCCCTGGGTGTGGCTGGGCCTCTGTTTTCCCCTTGCCAGGAGGATACACAGACTAAAGGTTGGATCTTCTGGTTGGGTGGTGGTGTACCTGGTTGAGCACACATGTTATATTGTGTAAGGACCTGGGTTCAAGCCCCTGGTCTCCACCTGTAGGGGGAAAGCTTCACAAATGGTGAAGCAGTGCTGCAGGTGTCTCTCTGTCTCTCTCCCTCTGTCTATCCTTCCTCTCAATTTCTGGCTGTCTTTATCCAATAAATAAATAAAGATAAAAAAAAAAGAAAGGTGGGAGTCGGGCGGTAGCACAGTGGATTAAGCGCAAGTGGCATAAAGTGCAATGACCAGCATAAGGATCCCTGTTAGAGCCCCTGGCTCCCCACCTGCACAGGAGCTCTTCTGTGGTGAAGCAGGTCTGCAGGTGTCTATCTTTCTTTCTCCTCCCTGTCTTCCCCTCCTCTCTCCATTTCTTTCTGTCCTATCCAACAATGATATCAACAACAACACCAATAATAACTACAACAGCAATAAAAAACAACAAGGGTAACAAAAGGGAAAGTAAATAAATAAATTTTTTTTTTTAAAAAAAAGGTTGTATCTCAGGCCTGGGGAGCCAGCATAAAGGTTATGCAGGAGACTTTCATGCTTGAGGCGCTGAAATCACTGTTTAAACTCTGGCATCACCATAAGCTAGAGCTGAGCAGTGTTCTGATCTCTCCCTCTGAATTTCTCTTTCACTAAAAAATCAAGTAGGGAGCCGGGCAGTGATGCAGTGGGTTAAGCACAGATGGCTCGAAGTGCAAGGAACAGCATAAGGATCTCAGTTTGAGCCTTTGGCTCCCCACCTGCAGGGGGTTCCCTTCACAGGCGGTGAAGCAGGTCTGCAGGTGTCTATTTTTCTCTCCTCTCTCTGTCTTCCTCTCCACTCTCGATTTCTCTGTCCTATCCAACAACAACGATAAACAACAAGGACAACAAAAGGGAAAAAATAAGTTTCTTTAAAAAAAAAAAATCAAGGGATTCGGGCTGTAGCGCAGCGGGTTAAGCGCAGGTGGCGCTAAGGTCAAGGACCGGCGTAAGGATCTCGGTTCGAGCCCCTGGCTCCCCACCTGCAGGCAGGTCCCTTCACAGGCGGTGAAGCAGGTCTGCAGGTGTCTGTCTTTCTCTCCCCCTCTCTGTCTTCCCCTCCTCTCTCCATTTCTCTCTGTCCTATCCAACAACAACGACACCAATAATAACTACAACAATAAAACAACAAGGGCAACAAAAGGGAATAAAAAAAAAAATCAAGTGGGAGTCGGGCGGTAGCACAGCGGGTTAAGTGCAGGTGGTGCGAAGCGGCAAGGACTGGTGTAAGGATTTCCGAACGATCCCTGGCTCCCCACCTGCAGGGGTCGCTTCACAGGCAGTGATGCAAGTCTGCAGATATTTCTTTTTCTCTCCCCCCCTTTGTGTCTTCCCCTCCTCTCTCCAGTCTCTCTATCCTATCCAACAACAAGAAGAACAATAGTAACCACAACAGTAAAACAACAAAGACAACAACAACAACAAAATAAATAAATCGGAAGTCAGGCGTTAGTGCAGCGTGTTAAGCGCACGTGGCGCAAAGCGCAAGGACTGGATTAAGGATCCGGGTTCGAGCCCCCAGCGCCCCACCGGCAGTGGAGCTGCTTCATAGGTGGTGAAGCAGGTCTGCAGGTGTCTATCTTTCTCTCTCCCTTCTCTGTCTTCCCTTTCTCTCTCCATTTCTCTCTGTCCTATCTAACAACAACGACATCAATAACAACAATAATGATAACTACAAAAACAATGAAGAACAACAAGGGCAACAAAAGGGAAAATAAAAAAAAATCAAGTAAGTAGTAGGTAGGTCAGGTGGTTGCTCATCCAGATGAATGCATATATTGCAATGTTCAAGTACCTGGGTTCAAGCCCCTAGTCCCCACATGCAGGGGAAAAGCTTCTCAAGTTGTGTAATAGTACTGCAGATGTCTATCTTCTTCTCTATCTCCCCTTCCCTCTCAATTCCTGCCTGCCTCTAATTAATTGATTAATTAATTAAATTTTAAAAAATCAATTCATAAAAAAATGTATGTGAAAGAAAGAAAAGAAAAGAAAAAGACATGTCTCCCCTTGGAGCTAGAGACTCCTGGAGATAAACTGTTTGCCTTTTTTCAAAGTTCTTGGCTCATGACTCTGCCTCCAGAAGCTGTTTGTCTAAAAGAGACAAGGCACGCCATATTTTGTGGCAGCCCCCCAACCCTCCTGCCAGGCTCTCCCTTCTCTTCTGACTCAGGAGTACTTTGAACAATAAACAAGATAAACAACTAAGATCATACTGATTAGGTCCAGGGCCTAATAAAGGTCACTTTCCTTTCCAGCTGTTCCAGCATGAAATTAAGTACTTACGTGGGATGAGAGATAACTGAACTGAGAGGGCAACTCACCTCTGCTTCCTAGAAACCTCACCCACTCACTACCCATTTCTCACCACCTAGAAAAATGTCTCTCTGGGCAAGCGCTACAAATTTCATCTCCCAGGTATCAATGGGCAGAGATCAGACATCAATTTAGATCTGACTTCCAAAGGGGATGTAAAGGCTGCTTGGAATCTTGCTTTCTATAGAATAACACAGCTAAGACTCAGAAAAGTTGATGTAAAAACCTGGACACCCTTATCTGGAGGCAGGGGATATTCAGAAAGGGTGGGTAGCATCTCCTGGAACCCCTAAATATGGTGCCAAATCAGAGTCAAGGTAAGTGCTGTAGTGACTGGGAAGCCCTGAGCCTCTGTCTGGTGTTTTGTAGTTTCCTTCTCCTCCACCTCCTCCTCCTTCTTTTTACCTCCAGAGTTATTGCTGGGGTTCAGTGCCAGCACTATGAATCCACTGCTCCTGTTGGCCCTATTTTTCCATTTTTCAAAAAGTTTTTTTATATCTTTTTTATATTTATTTATTCCTTTTTGTTGCCCTTGTTTTGTTGTTGTAGTTATTATTGTTGTTATTGATGTTGTTGTTGTTGGATAGGACAGAGAGAAGTGGAAAGAAGAGGGGAAGGCAGAAAGGGGAGAGAAAGATAGACACCTGCAGACCTGCTTCACCACCTGTGAAGTAAGTCCCCTGCAGGTGGGGAGCCGTGGGCTCAAACCGGGATCCTTATGCCGGTCCTTGTGCTTTGCGCCACCTGCGCTTAAGTCCAACTCCCATATTTTTCCATTTTTATTGGACAGGACAGAGAGAAATTGAGAGGGAAGGGGAAGATAGAGAGTGGGGAGAGACACAGAGAGAGAGATCTGCAGTCCTGCTTCACGACTTGTGAAGTGATTCCCCCCCCCCCCCCCCGTAGGTGAGGAGCTAGGGGCCCAGACCCAGGGGCTCAGACCCAGGTCCTAGCATGGGACCTTGTACTTTGTACTCTGTGTTGTGTGCTTAACCTGGTGAGCCACCGCCTGGCCCCTGGTTTTCTTTTTCTTTCTTTCTTCTTTTTTTTTTTTAGATATTTATTTATTCCCTTTTGTTGCCCTTGTTTAATTATTGTAGTTATTATTGTTGTTATTGATGTCGTCATTGTTGGATAGGACAGAGAGAAATGGAGAGAGGAGGGGAAGACAGAGAGGGGGAGAGAAAGACACCTGCAGACGTGCTTCACCGCTTGTGAAGTGACTTCCCTGAAGGTGGGCTCTTTTTCTTTGTGGTCATCACTGGGCTTCAACACAGATCACTTTCCCCCCCTTTTAATGATTCTTTTTTAAAAATTATATTTATTAATTAATTAATTTATTTATTTTCCCTTTTGTTGCCCTTGTTTAACATTGTTGTGGTTATTGATGTCGTCATTGTTGGATAGGACCGAGAGAAATGGAGAGAGGAAGGGAAGACAGAGAGGGGAGAGAAAGATAGACACCTGCAGACCTGCTTCACCACTTGTGAAGCGACGCCCCTGCAGGTGGGGATCCTTACACCTGTCTTTGCGCTTTGCGCCACGTGTGCTTAACCCGCTGCACTATCGCCTGACTCCCTTAATTTTTAAAAATTTATTAATTTATTTATTCCCTTTTGTTGCCCTTGTTGCTTTATTGTTGTAATTATTATTGTTGTCGTTGTTGTTGGATAGGACAGAGAGAAATGGAGAGAGGATGGGAAGACAGGGAGGGGGAGAGACAGACACCTGCAGATCTACTTCACCGCTTGTGAAGCGACTCCCCTGTAGGTGGGGAGTTGGGGGCCCAAACATGGATCCTTCGGCCGGTCCTTGCGCTTTGCGCCACTGTGCACTTAACCTGCTGCACTACCGCCGGACTCCCGCTTTCTTTTTTTTAATGATCTTTATTTACTGGATAGAAACAGTTAGAAATCTAAAGGGAGGGAGTTAGGTGGTAGTGCAGCAGGTTAAACGCACGTGGCACAAAGCTCAAGGACCAGCATAAGGATCCAAGTTCAAGCCCCGGCTCCCCATCTGCAGGGAGTCGCTTCATAAGTGATGAAGTAGGTCTGCAGGTGTCTGTCTTTCTCTCCCCCTCCTCTCTCCATTTCTCTCTATCCTATCCAACAACATCAATAACAACAACAATAATAACTACAACAATAAAACAACAAGGGCAACAACAGGGAATAAATAAATATTAAAATAAAGAAAGAAAGAAATCTAGAGGGAAGGGGGAGATATAGAGGAAAACAGAGAGACACCTGCGACCCTGCTTCACCACTTGCAAAGCTTTCCCCCTGCAGGTGGGGGCCAGGGGTTTGAACCCAGGTGCTTGTACATTGTAACCAGGTGCTTCACCACCCAGCCCCTCTCCCTCGCTCTCTATTTTCCCCTTCCTCTCAACTTCTGGCTGTCTCTATCCAATAAATAAATAAAGATGATAGAATTTAAGAGAGAGAGAGAGAGAAAAGAAAGAGAAGAAAAGAAAAGGCAGGCAGAGAGAAACATAGCTCAACACTGAAGCTTCCTCCATGGTGGTAGAGATAGGGCTAGAACCTGGGTCATGCTCATGACAAAGCAAGGGCACTGTCTAAGTGAGATATCTTGCTAGTCCCTTTGTGGATTTCTTTTGGGGCTGAGCTATAATAATAAAGGTCAATTTTGCTTTAAGTCTTCACTCACATTTTCTAGGAGAGCTGCCTTCAGCCTTCCCCCTCCCCTTTTTATTTTCCTTATTTACTGTTTGTTTGCAGCAGGAGGGACCCTTACATCTGTAATCTCACTGGTCAAGCTGATTTTTAAAAAATTATTTATGAATGTTTCTTTTTTTAAAAAAATTTTTAAAAAATTTAGGGAAACTAAAAGCAGAACCTGATCAAATTGTAAGTAGGGCACCAAAGTAAAAACCCAGTGGTGAGGGGTAGACATGTAGCTTTCTGGGCCAGTGGGGGTTGGGAGTGGGCGGGAGGGATGGGTCACAGTCCTTTGGTGGTGGGAATGGTGTTTATGTACACTCCTAGCAAAATGTAGACATATAAATCAGTAGTTAATTAATATGAGAGGGGGAAATCAATTGTATGTCTCAAAGTTTCTCAAAAGACAAATTGAATCTTTTTAATATATAGGCTATGTATTTGATATGCGGACTCTCTCAAAAGCCTAGACCAAGTAGATTAGAAGCTTCCAATAGCACAGCTATATACAAGATACTGGGTACTGTCCAGCAAACCATAACAAAGGGATTTTTCAAAGTTAACCCAATTAACAAATAATGTGATGATAATATTAACTATTGATTGTCTTTTTGAACCCTAAGACAGCAGGAACCTCACATCTTCACTATAGAGCCCCTACTTCCCCCAGTCCTGGAACCCTTGGATAGGGCCCACTTTCCCGTATGCATCTCCCACTCCAAACCAAATAACATTGCATCCGCCGACCACAACCTAACCAAAGCTACGATTGCTACCTCAACATGCTTCACCTCAGAATGTATCCAGAGACTTCACGTGTGGAATGACAACCCTTCAGCTTCATTACTCGGGTGAGACCTTTCCTTTAATAGTACACTCTAATTTCATCTCAGGTAGTTCACTTTCTAACAAAGTCCCATAACCTAGATATACACCAGTTTTTGTGAGAGAGAGCTTATGTGCACACGTATCCATAAACTACTGCAAAATATATACCTGAAAGCAGGATTACACTAGAGTTTGCAGTGAGTACCTCCCTAACACTTCCTCTCCACTATTCCAAGCTTGGGATCCATGATTGCCCAACAAATTGTTTGGCTTCATATGTTAACTCTCTTTTCAATCACCAGGTTCCAGATGCCACCAGGATGCTGGCTAGGCTTCCCTGGATTGAAGACCCCACCAATGTGTCCTGGAGCTCAGCTTCCCCAGAGACACACCCTACTAGGGAAAGAGAGAGGCAGACTGGGGGTATGGACTGACCAGTCAACGCCCATGTTCAGCGGGGAAGCAATTACAGAAGCCAGACCTTCTACCTTCTGCAACCCTCAACAACCCTGGGTCCATGCTCCCAGAGGGATAGAGAATGGGAAAGCTACCATGGGAGGGGGTGGGTTATGGGGATTGGGTGTTGGGAATTGTGTGGAGTTGTACCCCTCCTACCTTATGCTTTTGTTCACTAATCCTTTCTTAAATAAAAAAATTTAAAAAAAAATTTCCCCCAAGATTTTATTTACTTATTAATGAGAAATATAGAAAAGAGAGAGAAAGAACCAGGCATCACTCTGGTACATGTGCTGCCGGGGATTGAACTCAGGACCTCATGCTTGAGAGTCCAATGTTTTATCCACTGTGCCAACTCCCAAACCACTTTTTTTTTTAATTTTTAAATTTTTTTAAACCAGAGCAGTGTTCAGCTCTGGCTTATGGTGGTGCAGGGGGTTGAACCTGGGACTTTGGAGCCTCAGGCATGAGAGTCTGTTTGCATAACCATTATGCTATCTACCTTCTGCCTTGAATGTTTCTTTTTAAATATTTTTATTTATTTTATTATTGGTTAGAGACAGAAATTGAGAAGGGAGGGGGAGATAGAAAGGGGGAGTATCAGGAAAGCTTTGCTTGTGGTGAAGCAGGGCTACAGGTTTCTCTCTGTTTCTCTTCCTCTCTATCTCCCCCTTTGCCACTCAATTTCTGGCTCTTTCTATCTAATAAATAAATAAATAAAGATAATAAATTTAAAAGGCGGGGGAGTTGGGTGGTACTGCAGCGGGCTAAGTGCAGGTGACACAAAGCACAGGGACTGGTGTAAGGATCCTGGTTTCGACCCCCTGGCTCCCCACCTGCAGGGGAGTTGCTTCACAGGCGGTGAAGCAGGTCTGCATGTTTCTATCTTTCTCTCCCCCTCTCTGTCTTTCCCTCCTCTCCCCATTTCTCTCTCTGTTCTATCTAACAATGACAGTATCAATAACAACAACAATAATAACTACAAGAACAGTAAAAAACAAGGGCAACAAAAGGGAAAATAAATAAATAAATATTTTAAAAAAAAAAAAAAAGAAAGGGGGGAGGGAGACACTTGTAGCCCTGCTTCAGTATTCATGAAGCTTTCACCCTTGCAGGTGGGGACCAGGGACTTGAACCTAGGTCTTTACATACTGTTATGTGTTTGCTTAACCAGGTGCACCATGCTTGGCTGTGAGCTAATTTTTTTTTCACTCTTTTTATTATTTTTTAAAAAGAGAGACAGGGGAGTCGAGTGGTAGCGCAGCAGGTTAAGCGCACATGGTGCAGAGCACAAGGATTGGCGTAAGGATCCCAGTTCGAGCCCCCGGCTCCCCACCTGCAGGGGAGTTGCTTCACAGGTGGTGAAGCAAGTTTGCAGGTGTCTATCTTTCTCTCCCCCTCTCTGTCTTCTCCTCCTCCTTCTTCTTCTAGCGTTTGCCCTTCTTCCGTAGCCAGTCAACAGCGTCAGGTTGAAAGCTGTCAGGAGCTGCTTGTTGCTGGCTTTGAAAGTGACTGGGATCCATGTGGATTCAGTCGGCTAGGAAGGATCCTCAGTTTCTCCAATGAATGGGTACTCACGGGATGCACCACGAGAAGGTCGATCCAATGCAACCCTCCTGTCTCGTTTTCTCTCTGTCTTATCCAACAATGACAACATAACAACAATAATCACAACAACAATAAAAAAAAAAAGGGCAACAAAAAGGAAATAAATAAATTTTTAAAAAAAGAGAGAGACAGATGGAGAAATGCCAGAACACTACTCTGCCATCCTTGGAACCTCCTCTGGATGTTGTTAGGCTCCCATAAGATGCCAAGCCTTGAAGGAGGGCTTCAGGAATGATAAGACAAGCTCCCTACTGAGTGAACTATCTCCAGGCTCCCTAGTTTTCCTTTGATCTTTGTCTCTCAGACCAGGGAGAATGTTCTGGGCCCTGGGAGAGGGAGGGAGGGGTGTGGAGAGGAGATCAAGAAAATGACAGACTTCCAGGGGGCCTTCAGTCCCCCTACAAGGCATCCTGGGAAGCCAGGGAATGTGAAGACTGGCCTTGGGAAGTTTCTGAGGGATCAGAAGGGCCTTCTGGATTTGATCAAAATAGCTCAGTAAATCCAACTGACAACTGGCTGGCCCATCCACACCAACTTCAGAAGTGTGTCTTGGTGTAAGAGTCCAGTGCAGCTCGGAGAGGAGTAGGGAGGTGCAGAGGTGTTCAAGAGGTGCAAAGACACAATCCTCTGCAGAGATTTGCCAGGATGTGAGGGCTCAGAGAGAACACCAAACAAGGAGGAAGAAGGACCTTCCCCCACACACCCCAAAATGATCTGAAGCCTAGATACAGGGGTTGATGGAGGGCCAGCAAAGTAGTTCACCTTGACAGTGTGCTGCCTTGCCATGAGTGTGATTCACGTTTGAGCTCAGTTCTTCCCTACTGCACACCACTCCCTACCCCTGTGTCTTAAAAACAAAAACACAAGGAACCAAGGAACAAGGGTTGATGACCCAGACAGATGGTGTCCTGGGCTTGGGTGTCTGTGTGAAAGCTCATGGAAGCAGGACACAGAAAAGGTGATGAGCAATACTACTGCAAGAAAACCCAGGATCCCACTTCTCAGCCCCTCCTGGTTCAGAATCAAGGCCCCAGGATGAGAACTAGATGAGCAGGAGGGCTTGCTGACTCTTCCAGCCCATGGTGGTGACTCATTACCCACCCTTCAACCTCCCCAGGAGGCACAAGGTTACCACAGACATTCCAGACCCAGCTCTGCATCCAGACCAGAGTGACTCAGTAGGCTGACTTTAGCCTCCCTGCAGAGTGACTCTGCTTTTGAAATTCACATGGTCTTCAAGCTCACCAGTTGACTCAGAGAGCAGACATCCCTCTCTGGTCTCTTTGCTGGCAGATTCACTCTGCTTCTACAGAGGAGACAAGAGATGACAATGAACCTTGACAGACTTGCAGCAGCATCCCGTCTATCCTGATTCTTAGGAGAACTCCCTCCCCAGTCACATTACAAACATAGTAATGATCCCCATCATTTTGGTCGTCAACTACCCCCACACAGGCTACCATACATGAGGACCCAGGGTCAAGTCTGTGGCCCCCACCTGTAGAGGGACTGCTTCATGAGCAGTGCTACAGGCATCTCTCCTCTCTCTGTTTCTATCTCTTTCTGTATTTATTTATTTATGAGAAAGATAGGTGGAGAGAGAGAAAGAACCAGACATCACTCTGGTACATGTGCTGCCAGGGATTAAACTCAAGACCTCATGCTTGAAGGTCTGATGCTTTATCCACTGTGCCACCTCCCGGACCACCTCTTTCTGTCTTTTACCTTCTATTAACAAAAAAGCTGACTCTCAGGCAGAAGCTGAAAAACAAGATCAGAAAAGAAAACACAAATAGAACCTGAAATGGATTTGACATATTGCACCAAAGTAAAAGACTCTGGGGTGGGTGGGTGGGGAGAATTCAGGTCCATGAAGGATGATAGAGGACTTAGTGGGGGTTGTATTGTTATATGGGAAACTGGGGAATGTTATGCATGTGCAAACTAATGTATTTACTGTTGAATGTAAAACATTAATTCCCCAATAAAGAAATAATAATAATAAAAAAAGCTAAGGGGGCCAGTGGGTGGTGACACATCAGGTTAATCGCAGGCACATAATACGAGCTACAAGGACTCATGCAAGGATCCCAGTTCCAGGCCTTGGCTCCCAACCTGCAGGGGAGGGTGGCTTCACAAGCGGTGAAGCAGCTCTGCAGGTGTCTATCTTTTTTTTTTTTTTTTTTAAGATTTTATTTATTTATTTGAAGCCAGCCCGGCATTTATTAATGAGAAAGATAGGAGAGAGAAAGAACCAGATATGTGCTGCCAGGGATCCAACTCAGGATCTCATGCTTGAGAGTCCAAAGCCTTATCACTGTGTCACCTCCCAGACCACAGGTGTCTATCTTTTTCTCTCTCTCTTTACCTCCCCTCCCCTCTCAATTTCTCTCTGTCCACTAAAATGGAGAAAGATGTCCATCAGGAACAGTGGATTCATGGTGCTGGCATGGAGTCTCATTAATAACCCTGGAGGAAAAAAAAAAAGCTACCAGAATAGTGAAGTTGTGTAGGTACTGAGTCGCAGAGACAAACAAACAAACAAGCAATCCTCCCTCGGCCAAACTGCTGCAGGGGATCAGTTGGGAATTCTGCTCTCAATTCTAACCTCAATCTCTGTACCATTTTCTTGTTTAGTGCTTTGTTTTCTTTTTAAATTTTTAAAAATATTTATTTATTTATGTCCTTTTGTTGCCCTTTTTTTTATTGTTGTAGTTATTATTGTCATTGTTATTGATGTCATTGTTGTTGGATAGGACAGAGAGAAATGGAGAGAGGAGGGGAAGACAGAGAGGGTGAGAGAAAGATAGACACTTGCAGACCTGCTTCACCTTCTGTGAAGCGACTCCCCTGTAGGTGGGAAGCCCGGGTATGGAATCAGGATCTTTAAGCCTGCCCTTGTGCTTTGTGCCACCTGCGCTTAACTTCACTGTGCTACCGCAGAGCACAGTTTTTACAAAGAAACTCTCATGCCTGGGGTTTTGAAGTCCCAGGTTCAGTCTCCACCCCCCCCCCCCCCCACCATCATAAGCTAGAGCTGACCAGTGCGCTGGAAAAACAAAAAAAGGGAAGAAGAAGACAGTGGCAGGGGAGATAGCATAATGTTATGGGAAAAGAGATTATACCTGGGGTTCTGAATCCTGAGGTTCAATACTAGGTATCATCATAAACCAGAACTGAACTGTGCTAGAGGGGGGCGGGGGAGAGGAGGAGCCAGATATACATCATGCCACGGATTGAACTGGGAACCTCAGTTATGCTAGTCTGATCAGTTAAGCTGTTTCCCCTGCCTCTCTCTTGCTTTTCTTTCTTTTTTTTAAATCTTTTATTGTTTTTATTTATTTATTGGATAGAGACAGGCAGAAACTGAGCGAGCGGAAGGGGAGAGATAGACACCTGCAGTCCTGCTTCACCACTCGTGAAGCTTTCCCCTTGCAGGTGAGGAGCAGGGGCTTTAACCTGGGTCCTTGCATACTATAACATGTGCACCCAACCAGGTGTGCCACCACCTGGCCCCTGCCCCTCCCCCTTTTTTTAACCAGAGCACTGCTCAGCTCTGGCTTATGGTGGTGCAGAGGATTGAACCTGGGACTCTGGAGCCTCAGGCAGGAGAGTCTCTTTGCATAACCATTATACTATCTACCCTCCTCCCCCTCTTGCTTTTCAAAAGCTATTTTGTCTACTTTTGATAGTCAATAAAATAGTTTAGCCCTTACTAGTTGTAGCCTAATCCTGGGAAGAAAATTGCAATGGAATTAGAACTGTGAGGGGGTTGCCACAAGGTTCTTTCTTCCAGATGGGAAAAAATTGGTGCTGTATTTAAGGCTTCCCTGAGAGCAGCATTCCTGACTGTCTCCCAGGCTGAGGGCATATTTCCAGGAAAGAACGAAGGAGGGAAAGCTGCTATCCCTTCCTTTCTAGCATGGGGACGTGAAGGATGGAGCAGTTTCCAGAGTCTCAGTGGAATGCCCTCCTCAAATGTATGCTTTGCAGTAAGTATGTGAAAGGTACTTCTGAAACCTCAGAAGACACACTTTAATTAATTCAGTTGACTGTAGCCCTGGCAGGATTGGGGGAAGGGAGATGCAAGCCCTAGGTTCACGTACCTTCCAGCCCCCTTGAGGCTATGTTTATTTTGGCCAAAGTCCTTTCTTGCTTAGTCTTCACTCACCTATCTCTGTTTTATTTTATTATTTTTAAGTTGATTTCATTTGATTTGATAAGATTGCAAGAGAAATTGAGAGGCAGAGAAGAGAAAGAGAGAGACCTGCAACACTGCCTTACCACTTGTGAAGCTTCCCCTCTGCAGGTAGGGAGATGGGGGACTTGAACTCAGGTCCCTGTGCATAGCAGCATGCTTTTATTTATTTATTTATTTATTTATTGACTCCAGGGTTATTGCTGAGGCTCGGTGCCTGCACCATGAATCCACTGCTCCTGGAGGTCACCTTTCCCCTTTTGTTGCCCTTGTTGTCTATCGTTGTTGTTAATATTATTGTTGTCATTGTTGTTGGATAGGACAGAGAGAAATTGAGACAGGAGGGGAAGACAGGGGGGCAGAGAGAAAGACACCTGCAGACCTGCTTCACCACCTGTGAAGCGACTCCCTTGCAAGTGGGGAGCCCGGGCTCCAACCAGAGTCCTTACACCGGTCCTTGTGCTTTGTGTCACGTGCGCTTAACTCGCTGCGCTACTGCCCAGCCCCCAGCAGCATGCATTTTTAAAAGAATATTTATTTATTTATTTTCCCTTTTGTTGCTCTTTTTTTGTTTGTTGTTATTGTTGCTGTTATTGATGTCATTGTTGTTGGATAGGACAGAAAAAATGGAGAGAGGAGGGGAAGACAGAGAGGGGGAGAGAAAGACAGACACCTGCAGACCTGCTTCACAGCCTGTGAAGTGACTCCCCTGCAGGTGGGGAGCAGGGGGCTTGAACCGGGATCCTTACGCTGGTCCTTGCGCTTTGCACCACGTTTGCTTATCCTGCTGTGCTACCGCCCGACTCCTGGCAGCATGCATTTTTAACTAGGTGCAACACCACTCAGTCCCTCTTATAACTTTTTATTTGATTTTATAGGACAGAAGAAATTGAGAGGGGGAAAAGGAGATAGAGAGGGAAAGAGAAACACCTGCCCACTGCTTCATCACTCATGAAGCATCCCCCCTGCAGATGGGGACCTAGGGCTTGAACTCAGGTCTTTGTACATGGCCACATGTGCACTCAATTGGGTGCACCACCGCCTGGCCCCTTTATTTTTTATTTATTTTAATTAATTGATTTTTTTTTTTTTTTTTTTTGGCCAGAGCACTGCTCAGCTCTGACTTATGGCGGTATGGGGGACTGAACCTGGGACTTGAGAGCCTCAGGCATAAAAGTCTCTTTGTATCACCATTATGCTGTACCCCCACCCTATTTAAAATTTTTTTATGTTTATTTTCCCTTTTGTTGCCATTGTTGTTTTTTATTGTTGTGGTGGTTATTATTGTTGTTATTGATGTTGCCATTGTTAGATAGGACAGAGTGAAGGGGGAGACAGAAAAGGGGAGAGACAGACACCTGCAGTCACTGTGAAGTGACTGTCCTGCAGGTGGGGAGCCGGGTGCTTGAACCTGAATCCTTATGCCCTTCCTTGCGCGTCATGCTACGTGCGCTTAACCCAATGCACTACTGCCAGACTCCCCACCCTATTTTTATTTTTAACCAGAGCAATCCTCAGCTCTGGTAGAGGTAGGCAGGACATGTTTTGTTGTCTTACACCCCCCCACACCACTCTCCCATTTAGAGATAGGCAAGTGGGGTCTGGGAGATACTATACTTGTTAGCATATACTTGCTATTCCGGAGACTTCCAATGTCTCATTCAGGTTAAGTCCCCAGCACCACCATAAGCCAGAAACACACACCCACACCCATCCCCCCACCCCACCCCCCCACACACATGCACACACACAATTTGATAAGGACTTTGCCAACAGAGTAACCATTGCTGATAGTAGGGTGATTTAAAGTAATGTGTTCTTTCTGTAAAATGACAATTCCTGAGCATAATGGTCATGCAAAAACATTCTCATGCATGAGGTTCTAAAGTCCCAGGTTCAGTTCCCTGCACCATGGTAACCCAGAGCTGACCAGTGCTCTGCTAAAAAAAAAAAAAAAAAAGTTCCTACCTGGAAGAATTGATCTGGGATATATATGTACTTGGAAGATAAATGTGTTACTTCATATTTTGAGTCATTTCTTATTTTTTGCAACTATTCATTCCAAACATTAGCTTAATACAAGTAACATTTGTTCTAGTCTATCCCACAGCTTCTTAAGGATCAGACAGTAGCTTAGCTGGAAGGTTGTGACCCAGAGTTTCTCAGGAGTTTGGAAACAACCAAACTGCAAAAAAAAAAAAAAAGAATTTATATAATTTTCTTTTTCTTCTTCTTTTTTACCTTTAGGGTTTGTTGCCTCTACATTTCACCATTCAGTGTCCATTTTCATTTTTCTTTTCCTTGAGCAGAGGGTGAGAGGCAGAGAAAGATACAGAAGAAGAAATACCTGGGGCTGGGTTGTGGTTCACCAGATTAAATGCACATAGTACTAAGTGCAAGGACCTGCTGTGGAATCCCGGTTTGAGCTGGCCGGGCTCCCCAACTGCAAAGGGTCGCTTCACAAGTGGTGAAACAGGTCTGCAGGTGTCTTTTTCTCTCCCTCTCTAACTTCCTTTCCTTTCTCAATTTCTCTCTATCCTATCCAATAAAATAAAGAGAGAGGGGAGAAGGGGGGACAGGTGGTGGCACACCTGGTTAAGCACACACATTATAGTACATAAGGACCCAGGTCCAAGCCCCTGGTTGTTGGGTTACGCGTAGCAGGGGAGAGAACTCGACCGGAGCCAACCTGGGTTGCTGCTTACTCAGCGTCGCAGGAGAGGAACCAGGAACTTGTGGCTGAGCGGGAACGCAATGCAATGCCTTTATTGATCAGAGAAAATACCTTAATATCTTTTTAAACGGAAGTGGCAGGTCTGAAAAGAAAATGCCTAGGAGAGGTGGTGGAGAGAAGGAAAGAGCTCCAAGGTAGCAAGCTTTCATCTAACCAGTGGGGATTAAACCAATGCCCTGCGGGCAGAGTGGGTCTCAGGCAAAACAATGATTAAGTAAATAGACCACAGCATCAAGCAATGCAGCATGGAGCAGGGGGGAGCTGGCATAATGCCCAACACCTGGTCTCCACCTGCAGGGGGAAGTTTCATGAGTGGTGAAGCAGGGCTGCAGGTGTCTCTCTGTCTCTTTCCCTCTCTACCTCCCCCTCTTAATTTTTCTCTGTCTCTATCCAATCATAAATAAATAAATAAATATGAAAAAAATTGCTTCCAGGAACAGTGGGTACCTAGTGTTGGCACCAAGCCCTTGTAATAACCCTGGAGGAAAAAAAAAGTAGAAAAGAGAAGAAATACCAAAGCAGTACTTAAGGGAGATTCTTTGTGAAGATCCAGGGCTCATACCTGGGCCCTAGGGTGTGGTGACGTGTGCTCTACATGGTGAAACCATTTTCTGGCTCTTGTAGGCCACTTTCTAAGATCACTACTGTGACTTCTGGTTTTTCACCAGGAAGGCTGCTTTCTGCATGGATTCATCCTCTAGAGCAAGAGCACATGCTCAAGATGAAAACAGATGTGCTTTAAAATATAAATCCAGTGGTCCAAGAGGTGGCACAGTGGGTTGGATATAGCATTGGATTCTCAATTATGAGGTCCTGAATTCAATCTCTGGTAGCACATGTACCAAAGTGATATCTGGTTCCTTCTCTCTCTTCCTATCTTTCTCATGAATAAAGAAATATTTTTTTTAAGATTTAAAAAAATATTTATTTATTTTCCCTTTTGTTGCCCTTGTTGTTTAACATTGTTGTGGTTATTGATGTTGTTGTTGTTGGATAGGACAGATGGAGAGAGGAGGGGAAGACAGAGAGGGGAAGAGAAAGACAGACACCTGCAGACCTGCTTCACCGCTTGTTAAGCAACTCCCCTGCAGGTGGGGAGCCGGGAGCTCGAACCAGGATCCTTTCGCTAGTCCGTGTGCTTTCTGCCACGTGCACTTAAACTTAACACACTGTGCTACCACCCCTCCCAGTAGTGAAATTTTTTTTTTTTAGATTTTATTTATTTATTAATGAGAAAGATAGGAGTAGAGCCAGACATCACTCTGGTACATGTGCTGCCGGGGATTGAACTCAGGACCTCATGCTTGAGAGTCTAGTTCCTTAGCCACTGAGCCACCTCCTGGATCACAGTAGTGGAATTTTTATGCAGGCACTCAAGCCCTAACAGTAACCCTTGTGGAAAAACAAACAAACAGTAATAACAACAAACTAATTAAATCCAGGAGTTGGGTGGTAGTACACCCGGTAGAGAGCACACATTACCATGCACAAGGACCCAAGCTCAAGCCCTCAGTCCCCATCTTCAGAGGAGACGTTGTCTAAGCAGTAGAACAGTGTTGTAGGTGTCCCTCTCTTCTATCCCTTTCCCTCTCTCTCTCTCTGTCTCTCTCTCTGACTCTATCAAGTGAAAAAGAAGAAAGAAAAAAAAGTGGCCACTTGCAGTGGAGGAGTCATGTAAGCACCAACCCCCTGAATAATCCTGACTGGGGAAAAAAAAAAGCAAACCACCTACATCCAAAAGCAAACTACCTACATCCAAAAATAACTTACTGTTGCTTCACTTATATGCACTGGGTCACACAGAGCAGCCCACGTACAATGTGGCAAGCTGTGAATACCAGGAGGCAGGAAACCTTAGAAGCCAGTTTAGAGTTTGACAACCAAATTTATTTATTTATTTATTTATTTATTTATTTATTTATTTATTTATTCCTTGCTGTCCTTGTTGTTTTATTGTTGTAGTTATTGATGTCGTCGTTGTTGGATAGGACAGAGAGAAATGGCGAGAGGAGGAGAAGACAGAGAGGGGGAGAGAAAGACAGACACCTGCAGACCTGCTTCACAGCCTGTGAAGCGACTCCCCTGCAGGTGGGGGGGGGCCTTGAACCCAGATCCTTACGCTGGTCCTTGCGCTTTGCACCACGTGCGCTTAACCCGCTGTGCTACAGCCCAACTCCCAATTTCTGGCTATTCCTATACAATAAACAAATAAAGATTAAAAATTGGTTTTTAAATATGTATTTATTTGCAGTTTGGGAGATAATATAATAGATAATGCAAAAGACTTTCTTGCCTAAGGCCCCAGCTTCAATCCCCAGGACCGCCATAAGCCAGAGCTGAACAGTACTCAGATCTCACTATCTCTTTCTCTGATTAAGAAAAATGAATAAAGTATTTTTAAAACTATTAATTTATTTTTGTGAGAGACAGAGAGATACATAGAGAGATCAGAGCACTCCTCAGCTCTGGTATATTTTGGTGCTAGGAGCTGAACCTGAGACCTCTGTGTCTCAGACATGAAAGTCTGGTGCAATAATTCCCTTACTCCATTGTCATTATTATTTTTTTTCTTTTTTTTTTTTAATTGGGGAATTAATGTTTTACATTCAACAGTAAGTACAATAGTTTGTACATGTATAATATTCCCCAGTTTCCCATATAACAATACAACCCCCACTAGGTCCTCTGAATCCTTCTTGGACATGGGTAGGAAGAATTAACATCATCAAAATGAATATACTACCCAGAGCCATCTACAAATTTAATGCTATCCCCATCAAGATCCCAAGCACATTTTTTAGGAGAATAGAACAAATTCTACAAATGTTTATCTGGAACCAGAAAAGACCTAGAATTGCCAAAACAATCTTGAGAAAAAAGAACAGAACCGGAGGCATCACACTCCCAGATCTCAAACTGTATTATAGGGCCGTTGTCATCAAAACTGCTTGGTACTGGAACATGAATAGACATTGTCATTATTTTAAAGGAGCTTTATCATGCAACATTTGTTTCCATCCTCATAAATGCTGGTGTTTGTTTGTTTTTTTGTTTTGCCTCCAGGGTTATTGCTGGGGCTCAGTGCCTGCACTACAAATCCATTGCCCCTGGAGATCATTTTTTCCCTTTTGTTGCCCTTGTTGTTTATCGTTGTTGTTATTATTGTTGTTGTTATTGTTGTCATCGTTGTTGTATAGGACAGAGATAAATCGAAAGAGGAAGGGAAGACAGAAGGGGGAGAGAAAGATAGACACCTGCAGACCTGCTTCACCACTTATGAAGCAACCTCCCTGCAGGTGGGGAGCCGGGGGCTGTAACCCACATCCTTACGCTGGTCCTTGCGCTTTGCGTCATGTGGCCTTGACGCGCTGCACTACCACCCAGCCCCCAAATGCTTACTTTTTAAATCTGTCTGTCTGCCTATCTACCTATCTAAAAATGAACCAAGGACCCTTCATATGCATAGTGCTGCCACTGAATTGCCTTCCTGGGCCAATTAAAAAAAATTTTATTAGTGATTGAATAATGCTTTTTAAAAAATATTTAATTTATGGGGAGTTGGACTGTAGCGCAGCAGGTTAAGCACAGGTGGCGAAAAGCACAAGGACTGGCCTAAGGATCCAGGTTCCAGGCCCGGCTCCCCACCTGCAGGGGAGTCGCTTCACAAGCGGTGAAGCAGGTCTGCAGGTGTCTATCTTTCTCTCCCCCTCTCTGTCTTCCCCTCCTCTCTCCATTTCTCTCTGTCCTATCCAACAACAACGATAACAGTAATAACTACAACAATAAAACAAGGGCAACAAAAGGGAATAAATAAATAAAATATTTAACTCATTTATATATTTTAAAAGATTTTATTTATTTATTAATGAGAAAGATAGGAGGAGAGAGAAAGAACCAGACATCACTCTGGTACATGTGCTGCGGGGGCTTGAACTCAGGACCTCATGCATAAGCACTTTATCCACTGTGCCACCTCCCAGACCATGTGATTTAATAATGATTTATAAGATTGTAAGATAATGGTATAATTCCACATAGTTCCCACTACCAGAGATCTTCATCTCATCCCCTCCATTGGAAGCTTCCCTAGTCTCTTAAATTTTTTATTTATCTTTACTTATTTTTTTAAAGATTTTATTTATTTATTTATTTATTTATTTATTAATGTTAAAGAGAGGAGAGAGAGAAAGAACCAGACTTCACTCTGGC
This sequence comes from Erinaceus europaeus, assembly GCF_950295315.1. Lineage (NCBI taxonomy): Eukaryota > Metazoa > Chordata > Mammalia > Eulipotyphla > Erinaceidae > Erinaceus > Erinaceus europaeus. Next base: position 53,567,857 of record NC_080173.1, read on the forward strand.
ACATGTGCTGCCGGTGACTAAACTCGGGACCTCATGCTTGAGAGTCCAGTGCTTTATCCACTGTGCTACCTCCGAGGTCACTTATCTTTACTTCTTTTATTTATTGGATAAATACAGCCAGAAACTGAGAGAGGAGGGGATAATAAAGACTGAGAGACAGACACCTGCAACACTGCTTCACCACTCTCGTGAAGATTTCCCCCTGCAGGTGGGAACTGGGGGCTTGAACCCAAGCCCTTGTGCATTGTAACATGTATGCTTAACCAGGTGTGCCACTACCCAGCCTGGGAGCTTCCCTATTCTTTATCTCTCTATGGGAGTATGAACCAAAATTCTTTTTCAAGTGCAGACAGTGGAAGTTCTGACTTCTGTAATAGCTTCTCTACCAGACATGGAAATTTGCGGGTGGATCCATACCCCCAGCCTGTTTCTCTTTCCCTGCTGGGGCAGGGCTATGGAAAGGCGAGATTTGGGACACATTGGTGAGGCCATCTGCCCAAAGCAGTCAGGTTGGAATTGTAGTAGCATCTGCAACTTGGTGGCTGAAAGGTGATAAGATATAAAGTGGGGTGGTCCCGGAGGTGGTGCAAAGGTAAAGATTTGGACTCTCAAGCATAAGGTCTCTAGTTTGATCCCCAGCAGCACGTGTGCCAGAGTGATGTCTGGTTCTTTCTCTCTCCTCATATCTTTCTCATAAATAAATAAATAAAATATTTTTAAAAAAAGATGGGAATCAGGCGGTAGCACTGTGGGTTAAGCGCAGGTGGCACAAAGTGCAAGGACCGTCATGAGGATCCCGGTTTGAGCCCCCAGATCCCCACCTAAAGGGGAGTCGCTTCACAGGCAGTGAAGCAGGTTGGCAGGTGTCTATATCTTTCTCTCCCCCTCTCTGTCTTCCCTTCCTCTCTCATTTCTCTCTGTCCTATCTAACAATGGCATCAATAACAACAACAATAAAACAAGGGCAACAACAGGGAATAAATAAATAAAGATTAAAAAAAGATATAAAGCAGGACAATTTGTTTAATAAACAGGAACCAAAAGGTAGTAACAGAACAGATGAAATTAGCGGTCTTCAGGTGTGAAGAAGGTAGAAAATCTATTTTTGGTATGTTCCATGGGGCCCATTACTTTAGTAATTTTTTCCTGAACTTGATAGTTAACATGGAAGTATAAAAGTATTGTTTGGGAAGATGGTGCCAGAGTTTAGAATAGGGCTAGAAAGCTGAAGTAGGGCAGAGTATCTCCCAAACTTGAGAAAAGTATATAAATACAGTTAACTGTTTAACATATCTACGATCATCATCTCTGGCATTATGCTATTCCACTGCAGAATACTGTGCCCCAGTATGGTTCCGTAGCCCCCATGTCCACTTGGTCGATTCCAAATTATATTCCTCCATGAGGATAATTTCTGGAACTATCCGTTCTACCCCGGTTCCATGGCTGCCAGTTCTTAGCAACATCGCCCCGCCAGATATTCGTCGGGATGCGGCATCATCTAAGTTCATTTCCCACGTCTACGCTCGACCGGACCTGCCAATATACGCGGATATCTTTGCCCACCCTGTCCAACGCTTGACGTCTCGTCACCCAGTCTGGTCCCCTATGCCTACACTGAACTTCTCTGTTCCAGTCTCTTGGAAACAGAGTTGGCAGTCAGCTGAGGTAAAGAACAAACACCTCATCACAGACCCCTGCAAGCGTCAACCCGGCTTTGACCTAGCACGTTATGATTGGGCCCTCCTCAATGGCTATCGAACAGGCCATGGCCGGTGCGCCGCTATGTTCCATCGCTGGGGAGCCCGAGACGACCCAAATTGCCCCTGCGGCTCCAGACAGACTATGACCCACATAGTCAACAACTGCCACCTCTCCAGATTCAAAGGAGGTCTCGAAACTTTACATCAGGCTCAACCTAACGCTGTTGACTGGCTACGGAAGAAGGGCAAACGCTAGAAGAATTTGACCAAGGGCCCATGTATATTTAGCACAGGAGCCTGTATAACCTCTTGAGTCCTTGTTGGCCTGAGCTTGCATTCCATGGTCACAGCAGAGAACATTCTAGGCTGCACTCATTTCTGGACCAGTTTTCCTCAAGTGCAGAGTAGGCTGACCCAACCTCCCTTTGGAGAGTGGGCAGTCCCTAGCATTGCTGCCTTATAATGAGAGCATGGTCCTGGAGAGGCCCATGGAGAGGCTTTTGCTTTGACATATATAGTTCCACCGAACCAATTAAATTAAATTAATTACTTTATTTTAAATAGCTTTTTAAAAAGATTTTATTTATTTATTAATGAGACAGATAGGAGGAGAGAAAGAACCAGATATCACTCTGGCACATGTGCTGCCAGGGATCGAACTTAGGACCTCAAGCTTGAAAGTCCAAAGCTTTATCACTGTGCCACCTCCCAGACCACTAGTTTACTTATTTATTTTCCCTTTTGTTGCCCTTGTTGTTTTATTGTTGTAGTAGTTATTATTGTTGTTGTTATTGATGTCCTTGTTGTTGGATAGGACAGAGAGAAATGTAGAGAGGAGGGGAAGACAGAGAGGGGGAGAGAAAGACACCTGCAGACCTGCTTCACCACCTATGAAGTGATTCCCCTTTAGGTGGGGAGCTGGGGGCTCAAACCGGGATCCTTAGACTGGTCCTTGCGCTTCATGCCATGTGCACTTAACCCACTGCGCTACCGCCCAACTCCCACTAATTTATTTTTAAATTAAATATTTTTATTTATTTAGTTTCCCTTTTGTTGCCCTTGGGTTTTTAATTTTATTTATTTATTTATTTTATTTATTCCCTTTTGTTGCCCTCCTTTTTTTTTAGGTTATTATTATTATTTTTTATTGATGTCATCGTTGTTAGATAGGACAGACAGAAATGGAGAGAGGATGGGAAGACAGAGAGGAGGAGAGAAAGACAGACACCTGCAGACTTGCTTCACTGCTTGTGAAGCGACCCCCCTTCAGGTGGGGAGCCAGGGGCTTGATCCGGGATCCTTACCCTGGTCCTTGCGCTTTGTGTCAAGTATGCCTAACCCACTGCACTACCACCCAACTCTCGAACCAATTTTATTTTTTAAATCATCTCTTCACTGCCCCCAGGATGACTTTTTCAGGTATATAGAAGGACAAAGACAAAGAGGAGGAGAAGAAGGGTGGGTGGAGACTACAGCACTGAAGCTTCCTCCAATGCAGTGGGACCAGACACAGATCAGGGTAGCACATGGCAAAGCAGCTCACTATCCAAACCATTTTTTTCTTTTTTAAATTTTATTTATTTATTCATGAGAAAGCTAGGAGGAGAGAGAGAAAGAACCAGACATCACTCTGGTACATGTGCGGCAGTGGATTAAACTCAGGACCTCATGCTAGAGAGTCCAATTCTTTACTCACTGTGCCACCTCCCGGATCACTGTTTTTGATCATTGTTGTAGTTATTATTGTCGTTTTTGATGTCATTGTTGTTAGACAGGACAGAGAGAAATGGAGAGAGGAGGAGAAGAAAGAGGGGGAAAGAAAGATAGATACCTGCAAACCTGTTTCATGGCCTGTGAAGTGAGTCCCCTGTGTGTAGAGAGTCCGGGCTTGAACCGGGATCGTTAGCCAATCCTTGCCCTTTGTGCCACGTGCGCTGAACCCGCTGTGCTACTGCCCGACTCCTGCCGTTAAAAAAAAAATATTTTTAAGTTACCATTATCTTTATTTATTGGATAGAGACAGACAGCAATCAAGAGGGAGGGGGTGATAGGGAGAGAGACAGAGAGACACCTGCAGCCCTGCTTTACCATTTGTAAAGCTTTCCTCCTGCAGGTGAGAGCCGTGGGTTTGAACTCGGGTCCTTGCTCATTGTAATACACTTGCTCAACCAGGTGCGCCACCACCCGGCCCCCTACTCCCACCATTTTTTAAAAAAAGATTTTATGTATTTGTTTATTTATTTATTTATGAGACAGGAAGAGAGAGAGAGAAATAATCAGACATCACTCTGGTACATGTGCTGTTGGGGATTGAACTCAGGACCTCATGCTTGAAAGTCCAGTGTTTTATCCACTGTGCCACCTCCCAGACCACTACCCAAGCCATTTATTAAAAAAAAAAGATTTCCTGGGAGTTGGGTGGTAGTGCAGCGGGTTAAGCACAGGTGCCGCAAAGCACAAGGGCCGGCAAGGATCCCGGCTCCAGCCCTGGGCTCCTCACCTGCAGGGGAGTCCCTTCACAGGCGATGAAGCAGGTCTGCAGGTGTCTGTCTTTCTCTCCCCCTCTCTGTCTTCCCCTCCTCTCTCCATTTCTCTCTGTCCTATCCAACAATGACGACATCGATAACAACAACAGTAATAGCTACAACAACAATAAAACAACAAGGGCAACAAAAGGGAATAAATATTTAAAAAATAAACAATAATAATATTTTTAAAAAGATTTACTTACTTATGAGAGATAGTGGAGGAGAAGATAGAGAACCAGATCACTTTGACACATGTGATGGCTGGAATCAAACTTGGGATTTCATGTTTGAGAATTCAAGGCTTTATCCACTGGGCCAATTTTAAAATTCTTATTATCTTTATTTATTTATTGGATAGAGACAACTAGAGTGGTCCGGGAGATGGTGCAGTGGATAAAGCTTTGGACTCTAAAGGATGAAGTCTGGAGTTCAATCCCTGGCAGCACATGTACCAGAATGATGCTTGGTTCTTTCTCTCTCTCCTCCCATCTTTCTCATTAATAAATTAAATCTTAAAAGAGAGAGAGAGAGAGATCTAGAAACAGAGAGGGAAAGGGGTGATAGAGAAGGAGAGAGGGGCCTGGTGGTGGTGCACCTGGTTGAGTGCACGTTATAATGCTGAAGGACCTGGGTTCAAGCCCTAGTCCCCACCTGTAGGGGGAAAGCTTCACAAGTGGTGAAACAAGGTGTCTCTCTGCCTCTCTGTCTCTCTGTTCCTCTTAATTTATCTCTGTCTCTACCCAATAAATAAATAAATAGAAAAAATTAAATAATATTTAAGAGAGAGAAAGGTAGAGAGCATAATGGTTATGCAAACAGACTCTCATGCCTGAGGCTCCAAAGTGCTAGGTTCAACAATCCACTACACCATAAGCCAGAACTAAACAGTACTTTGGTAACAAAAAAACAAACAAAAAAGAGAGAAAGAGCGAGAGAGAAGGAGAGATACAAAGAGATGACTATAATACTGCTTCTCCCTTCAAAAAACTTTCCCCCTGAGGTGGGAACTGGGGGCCTCAAACCTGGGTCCTTGTGCACTGTAGCATGTGTGCTCAACGGGTGTGCCACCACCATTATTTTTTATTAGTGATTTTAATATCGATTTACAAAATTATAAGATAATAGGTGTATAATACCATAACGTTGCCACTACCAGAATTCTCTGTCCTTATCCCCTTTACTGTAAACTGCAGTAGTTCTCCCAAGGTTGCAGATATGGATTGACTTTATTTATTTTCTTTTTAAAAATATTTTATTTATTACTTATTTATTTTCCCTTTTGTTGCCCTTGGGTTTTTTTTATTGTTGTTGTAGTTATTATTGTTTTTAAAAAATATTTATTCCCCAACAAGGGCAACAAAAGGGAAAATAAATAAATAAATAAATATTTAAAAAAAAGAAAAAATATTTATTCCCTTTTGTTGCTCTTGTTGTTTTATTGTTGTAGTTATTATTGTTGTCATTGTTGTTGTTGCACCACCTGCGCTTAACCCACTATGCTACTACAGCCCAGCTCCCGTTATTATTGTTTTTATCGATGTCAGAGAGAAATGGAGAGAGTAGGGGAAGACAGAGGGGGGAGAGAAAGATAGACACCTGTAGACCTGCTTCACTGCATGTGAAGTGCCCCCCCCCCGGCAGGTGGGGAGCCGGTCCTCGAGCTTTGTGCCAAATGAACTTAACCCACTGCGCTACCGCTTGACTCCTGGGTTGACTTTAATTCTATAACTATCTGTATCTATACCTATATCGACTTTTTGCCCACTTTTGTTACGTTCCTCCCACTTCCTTCCTTTCTAAGTCACATCTATACCTATTACTACTTCTAAGTGTCCTTTTTTTCCTCTTCTTCTCTCTCAGGTAAGGGAAATAATGCCTGTCTTCCTCCAGTTTTTCCAGATTCATTTCCCTTTTAGTGATGGTATAAAAACAAGATTCTCAGGGGCAGGGGTAGATAGCATAATGGTTATGCAAAAAAACTCTCACACCGGAGTCTACAAAGTCCCATGTTCAATCCCCTGTACCACCTTAAGACAGAGCTGAGCAGTGCTCTGGAAAAATAATTAATTAATTAACTAATTAATTAATAATAAAATGGGGGTGGCTTTATCTCCACTCAGCTCTCTATTTATCTCTGTACTATCACATAAAAAAAAATAAAAATAAAAAGAGGGAGATGGCTTCTGGGAGTGGTTGTGGATTTGTCAGTCTAGGCACTGAGCCCCAAGAATAACCTTATTGGCAGTAAAGCAAATATTTATTTATTTTTAATTTTAATTTCTTTATTGGGGAATTCAACAGTAAATACAAAATTTTGTACATGCATAACATTTCTAAGTTTTCCATATAACAATACACCCCTCACTAGGACCTCTGTCATCCTTCTTGGACCTGTATTCTCCCACCCACCCACCCCAGAGTCTTTTATTTTGGTGCAAAATGCCAATTCCAGTTCAGGTTCTACTTGTGTTTTCTCTTCTGAACTTGTTTTTCAACTTCTGCCTGAAAGCAAGATCATCCCATTTTCATCCTTCTGTTTCTGACTTATTTCACTTAACATGAATTTTTCAAGGTCCATCCAAGATCGGCTGAAAACGTTGAAGCCACCATTTTTGATAGCTGAGTAGTATTCCACTGTGTATATATATCACAACTTGCTCAGCCACTCATCTGTTGTTGGACACCTGGGTTGCTTCCATGTTTTGGCTATTACAAATTGTGCTGCCAAGAACATATGTGCACACAGATCTTTTTGGATGGGTGTATTGGGTTCCTTAGGATATATCCCCAGGAGAGGGACTGCAGGATCTAAGCGACCTCCCTGCAGGTGGGGAGCCGGGGGCTTGAACTCGGATTCCTACGCTGGTCCTTGCGCTTTGCTCCACGTGTGTTTAACCCGCTGCACTACCGCCTGACTCCCCAGAAGTAGAATTTATCTTTTTTTAAAAAAATCTTTATCTGTTGGATAGAGATAGTCAGAAATTGAGAGGGAAAGGGGGTGATAGAGAGGGAGAGAGACAGAGAGACACCTGCAGCACTGCTTCACTACTTGTGAAGTTTTCCCTCTGCAGGTGGGGACGGGGGCTTGCACCTGGGTCCTTGTGCACTATAACGTGTGTGCAACCAGGTGCGCTACCATCTGGCCCAATGGAACTAGAATTTCTGATGGCAACAAATATTGGAATAGCAGATGATCCAAAATTATGTCCCCTGTTTGGCTTGTGAACATATTCTGGGATGAATTATTTAAATTTTTATAGCTTTCTTTCTCTTTTAGAATTTATTTATTTATTCATGAAAAGGATAGGATGAGAAAGAACCAGGATATCACTCTGGTACCTGTGCTGCCAGGGATTGAACTCAGGATCTCATGGTTGAGAATTCAATGCTTTATCTACAGCGCCACCTCCCAGGCAACTTCCTGGCAGTTTGTTTGTGCTTCCAGGGTTATCACTGTGGCTCGGTGACAACACTACAAGTCCACTGCTCCTGATGGCCATTTTTTCCCATTTTATTAGGACAGAGAGAAATTGGGAGGGGTAGATAGAGAGGGAGAGAGACAGAGAGACACCTGCAGACCTGCCTCAAGGCTCATGAAGTAGCCTCTCTACAGGTGAGAAGCATGGCTCAGACACAGATCCTTGTGTGGGTCCCTGCACTTTGTACTGTGTGTGCTTAACTGGGTTTGCCACCATCTGGTCCCACTGTTCCTGGCATTTTTTAAAATTTACTTTTCATTTAAAAATATTATTATTTAAAAAATTATTATTTTATTTACTTATTGGCTAGACATAGCCAGAAATTGAGAGGGAGTATGGCAATAGAGAGGGAGAGAGGGGGCCAAGAGGTAGCACACTTGGTTAAGCACATGCATTACAGTGCACAAGGACTTGAACCTATGTTCAGGCTCCTGGTCTCCATCTCTAGGGGAAAAGCTTCACAGGGGTAAAGCAGGGCTGCAGGTATCTTTCTGTGTCTTTCCCTATCTCTACTTCCTTCTCCTCTCTCAATTTCTTTTTTTTTTTTTTTGGTAATTTTAATTTATTTATCTTCCCTTTTGTTGCCCTTGTTGTCTTTTTATTGTTGTAGTTGATGTCGTCGTTGTTGGATAGGACAGAGAGAAATGGAGAGAGGAGGGGAAGACAGAGAGGGGGAGAGAAAGACAGACACCTGCAGACCTGCTTCACCGCCTGTGAAGCGACTCCCCTGCAGGTGGGGAGCCGGGGGCTCGAACCGGCATCCTCATGCCGGTCCTTGCGCTTAGCGCCACCTGCGCTTAACCCGCTGCACTACCGCCCGGCTCCCTTCTCTCTCAATTTCTTTCTGTCTCTATCCAGTAACAAATAAATAAAAATATGAGTGGGGTTGATAGCATAATGATGTGCAAAGAGACTCTCATGCCTGAGGTTCAATCCCCCACACTGCCATAAGCCAGAGCTGAGCAGTGTTCTGGAAATAAATAAATAAATAAATAAATAAATAAATAAATAAAATTTTAAAAAAACTTAAAAAAAAATAAAGAGAGAGGGAGAGAGACAGAGAGATACCTGCAGCACTGCTTCACCACTAAGGAATTTTTCCCCCTACAGGTGGGGATCGGGGACTTGAAGCTGGGTCCTTGTGCACTGTAACATGTGTGATCAACCTGATGCACCACCACCTGCCCCCTATTTTTCATTTTTTTAAATAGAGGGTAACAGAGAGAGTGGAGGTAGATAGCATAATGGTTATACAGAGAGAATCTCATGTTTGAGACCCCAGAGTCCCAGGTTCAATCCCCCACACCACTATAACCTAGAGCTGAACAGTGCTCTGGTAAAAAAAAAAAAAAGTGGGGGGAGAGAAAAGAAAAAGAAAAAAGTAATAGAGTAAGAAAGAGAAAGAGAGGGGGTCGGGTGGTAGCGCAGCGGGTTAAGCACATGTGGTGCAAAGTGCAAGGACTGGTGTAAGGTTCTTGGTTGGAGCCCCCGGCTCCCCACTTGCAGGGGAGTCACAGGCGGTGAAGCAGGTCTGCAGGTGTCTGTCTTTCCCTCCCCCTCTCTGTCTTCCCCTCCTCTCTCCATTTCTCTCTCTGTCCTATCCAACAATGAACGACATCAACAACAGCAATAATAACCACAATAAGGCTACAACAACAAGGGCAACAAAAGGGGGAAAAATGGCCTCCAGGAGCAATGGATTCATGGTGCAGGCACTGAGCCCCAGCAATAACCCTGGGGGCAAAAAGAGAGAGAGAGAGAGAAAGAGAAGAAATACCAGGATACCAGCAGCATTGCTATACTGTTTTTCTTTCGCATGGGGGCTTGAACCTGGGTTTTTGCTCATGGCAACACATGTACTCAACTGGGTGAGCCACCATTGGTCACCCTCCTCCCCAATTAATTTTTTTGTGCTTTATTCATTTAACTTTAATGAGATAGATAGATACCAGAGCACTGTTCAGCTCTGTCTTATGGTGAGGCTGGGGACTGAACCTGGGACCTCAGAGCCTCAGGCATGAAAGTTTTTTTTTTTTTTTTTTTTGCATAACCACTATGCTATGTCCCCAGACCCTCCACAACTAATTTTTTAAAATATTTATTTATTCCCTTTTGTTGCCCTTGTTGTTTTATTGTTGTAGTTATTCTTGTTGTCATTGTTGTTGGATAGGACAGAGAATTAGAGAGAGGAGGGGAAGACAGAGGGGGAGAGAAAGACAGACACCTGCAGAACTGCTTCACTGCCTGTGAAGTGACTCCCCTGCAGGTGGGGAGCCAGGGGCTCGAACCAGGATGCTTATGCCAGTCCTTGAGCTTTGTGCCACGTGTGCTTAACCCGCTGTACTACTGCACAATTAATTTTTAAATTTAGTTTGTTATAAAAATTGTTTTGAGTTCACCTGGAGTCTTCACAGCTGTGTAGGATACACAGCTAGGATACTCATTTATTCATTCCAACATCTACTGTGGGCAAGAGTTTTGTATCAGTCATCCTGGGAATTACTAAGATGGAAAGCTGTCTTGAGGTGAGATATTTGCTGTGCATGACATACAAAATAACAAATAATTACATGGTAATGGGGTCCTAACTCCATTCCTAGGAAGAAGACCCAAAGAGAGTTCTTGACAGGAGATGTATGTGGGCTGTCCCTTGAGATTGTCATGCTGGCTGTGTGACATCAAAAAAGACAAGAATGACAAAGGAATGTGCCAGTTAAGAGTTACCAGAAGTGAGTTGGGAAGAAACCTCAGGTTATTTGACCAAATATAGGACAGAGGAAGCTTATCAGTGGGAACTGGACACCAGATTTTCACAGGCTTAAGACCAGGGAACAAGTCCATAGGTACTGCTTTGTTGCTGTTTCTGATGTAGACTAATCAGCCTTTTCAATGAATGCTTTTACCTCTATCTGATTTATTTAACTGATGAGTGTGGTAAATTGTATTTACAAAAAAAAAAAAAAAAAGGAAAAGGAAAAAACCACTGCAGGCTGAGCACAGGGTTTCATCTGATCACACTGGCCTTGTCAGATAGTATAGAAAGATTGAAAAAGATTTTTTATATATCTCCAGCTATCAGTACTGTCTCCACCTCCCTGGGTGCTATGTAGTCTTTGCCCTCAAGGATTTGATACTTAAAATGTTAATAAAATGAGGTATTAGCAACACAAGACACAGAAAAATGATACAAAGAAGCAGAAGTATCCAGTGGTCATTAGTTGCAATCAATGCTGAGAATAAAAGTATAAAGGGGTCCTGGGGTCTGAATTACCCTGAGGTTCTCAAAAAATGTAACAAGTTTTTCTTTCATTGGTTTATAAAAGAATTTAAACACCTCTATATCCTTTTACTTCATCTGAAATAACAGTCTGGATGATAACAAGTCAGTAAGAGTGGAAGAGGGAGGAAAAAGGGGGGAAGGAGTGAAGGAGATAGAAAGTTTGGATAGGTATATTGGTTGCAAAGAGGGACTGGACAAATGGGTTGAGAGGTAGATGAGTCAGAGAATCATAAAAGGGGGGACAGAGCTAACAAATAAAGGAGAAAAATTGATAAGAGGGTAAAGGTAAAGTAGGGGAAGGAAAGGAATTGACAGTGTCGGGAGCTGGAAGAAAAATGGAGGAACAAAAGGAGGGGGGAGAGAAAGGGGAGGTATGGGGGAGGGGCGGGGTGGAAGAGGAAGATAGGGAAAAAGATCTTGAACCTCTTTTCAAAGCAATTTAGAAGTAAGTTTAATTTTTGTTACATACTCACTTTAGCAACACATTTTAGATGTGAACAGAAATCATAAAATTCTACTGAGGGATTTGTCCAATAAATGCTGATCAACAGATTATTTTAAAGAATTGATAATCTAATGGAGAGGTGGGTAGAACAAAACTCTCCCTAGATTATTATCCCATAAAAATCAGAAATCAATTGGAATTGTATTTCTATTTAGTGGAACAACCAGTTTTTAAAAGGCTGTGTCCTATTCCTTTGTAAAACTGGTTTGCTTAACAAAAACAGTCAGATGTGAATACTTTGGTGATAAAATAATGACATAGCATATGCTATGATTTAAAAAACTTAAATGTAAAATATCATAGCAGCACCTCCCCCCCAACTACTCTGAAATATTTTGAGGGGAAACAATTAACTAGAAAAATAATGAAATAAATTTTATCACCAGGAGTAAAGGTTTAAGCAAGCAAACATAAAGAATGCTCTTCTAGAAATTTTAGTCTTAAAAAGCTTGGCTGTTAATAGCAAAAATCAAATTAATACCAAACAATTTGATGTTTTAATAGATTAATTCTACATTTAAATCATTTGAAAATTTCATCTGCATGTAGATTTCAAGTAAAAATTATCTTATTACTATTTTATTTGCACCCTAAGAAAAATTTAGGTTTGGATTCCTTCTTTTGTTGTTTTTATAATTTACTTAAAAAAAGAAAAGCTTATATCCTTGTCTTTTTCCCCCTTGTTTTTTCTTGAATTATACAGTTTCCCCCAAATGAATGAATGACCTGCTTTATATTTTGCCCATCATAGGGACTATAGTTAAACTTACAATTTAGCCAGATTATTTTGGAATGAAAAAATGCAAAAGGCAATATTAGTGTAGTGTGAAGAGTGGCACTGACCATTTCTTTTATATGTGTTAGTAGGGGCTAGTATGTTTTAGTTTAATTTAATAACAAACTAAATTTGAAAACTTCCATTTTCTGTAAATTACTAAAACAGATTATTTCCTTCCTTATCTAAACATTTCAATATTATAAACCTGAGCCCAAACCAAAGCTGAATTGCTTTGTCATACACATTGTGTGACCCATAGTAAAGCACATAATTGTTCTAAAAATTCTTTTTTCTTCTTGAATCTTTTCTACTTGTGAAACACATTTATTTTTAAGGCTTTAAATACAAATTTTTAGAGTGATAATTTGGAGAAGGAAATTTTCTTTTCTGCTTACAATTCTCTTATATTTTATGAATTATCTTAAACACATAATTATCCTTATTTATTTGACAGGAGAAAATGTTGCATAGTCTCACTTTAAAAGTGAGACATTTTTTTCTTAAATTTTTAAAAATGTCTTTACTGGGGGATTAGAAAGTGAGACAAATTTTACACTTTTTTAAAGGTTATAGGCATTAAAAAGTATCACACTAACACTATAACTTTCAGGAAATAACAATATAACTGAGTAATAAGTATAAGGAAGAAAATAAATAACAAACTAAACAAGACCTAAGCAAATAAAATTCAACTATCCCCCAAAATCTTGAAGTCAAATCAGTTATGTATTAGAAAGTGTGATTTCCCCCTCTATTTCATAGAAACTGTTTTAAAATTGATTCATTAAGAAACAAAAATCAATTTTAATGTATTTATATTGTCCCTTCTTTTTGTAAGACATACTAAAGGAAAATAGAATCATTGATGTTAGATTTTAAATACAATATTTATTGAGAATTTGTCCAAAGTAGTTAATCTGAAAGAAAATTTTATGCCTAAGAATATTTAGCACCACTTAGCAAAGTAAAAAAAAAAAAGATGTAACATATATCTTTAAAAATGGTTAATGATTAACTTACACTTACTGAACTGAATGTTTGCTAAAAAATCATGATATGAAAAGTTTGAGGCAGCTTGGAGAAGATGCTTATTGTACAGTGCAACTGAAATTTTAAGATTGTTTTTTCAAGTTTTCTTTAAAAGGAAAAATGAATCAGAAACCCATTTTCAGGTCTCAATGTTTCTAAATTCAGAGAATTGATTTCTGTAACTCGACCAAATATTTCTCCAGTAAAAGTAAATGAGGAAGAGGAAGAGGAGAACTAGTAAAATAACAGCAGCAAATTATTATTAAAGAAAACAATTTATACTGCAGTTATATTTTTTTACTCTCCCAAATTAAACTCAACTCTGCACAGATTAGTCTTTAGGAGTTATAGCAGAAAAAAAAAAAAAAGAAAGCAAAAACAATGTCTATCAATTGTCTGAGATATATATCAAACAGGAAGACAAATTAACATCTCAGATTTGCCTATTTCCTATGCCTAACCTAGAAATGTGACATATAAGTCTTCTTCCACGTTAATTTTAGTGCTGGGCTTCACTCAGACGGGAGGGATGAAACACCAATCAACAGCATTCAGTCTCCCCAACTCCAGCCTAAAATAGCTAGGTCACTGAGGCAAAACTGATTTGGGGGCTGCAGAGGTCTGCATTTCACCCCAGCTGTCTCTCTAGTGTTCTTGCAGTCTCAGACTACACACAAATGTCTTGGGGAGGGAGAGGATTAGAATTCAGTGAAAACTGCAGATGTTTAAAAAAAACTAATAAGATCCAATTGACCAATAGTTTACCAAAAATGTACCCATTCTTAATTTAATGAACACATCTCCCCCTCTACATTAAAAAAGACTTTTGTTAACATTTAAACCCACTAGATTTTTTTAATAAAAAACTGAAAGTGAACTGAATTCCATTCTTTTTGTTTTGTTTTGTTTGTTTCCCTTTGAATTTGGGATGGGGAGAAAAGGTGGGTTGCATTTTACAGGCATTCAGAGATCTGAATGGAGTTTTTTGTGGGTTCTAACTTGCTTTTGTTTTAGGAAGAAAGAGATAGTGTAGTGGACATTTTTTTTGTAGGGGCACGACCCTGAGAAATGCTTCTATTAACCCCTAAAAGTTTAAACTAGATAAAGGAAATAGCACTTAAAATTTTTCTAGAAGGTGGAATGTCCTATGAGATACCCTCTTTCTTGATTTCCAATTCAACAAAAGATTTAGGGACATGGGGGCTCCTGTTTAGGAAAAGGCCAGGAAACACAACAATCTTTCTGAGACTTTCTTTTAGCCCTTTCAAAAGTCCACACACATCACCAAGAAAAATCCCCGGGGCAACAGACCCTCACATTCTGGCCAAGATTGTCTCCTCCACTAGCCCCCAGAATTCTTAATTTTCTTCTGTTTTCTCTTTTTTTGTTTTCCATTTAAAAAGTGATTATTGAACGCCTGTTATGTGGCAGGCACCATTTCCAGTTCGTTGGTTTATTTAAAAATTGTATTTTGATCAAACGCTAATTATTAGTCAGAAGGGGGGGTCGTGGACGGTGCTGTGGGGGATGGTATATAGACGTCTCCCTCCTTAGATGGAAAACATTCTTTTGCTACTCAGCAAGTAGTATCTTTTAATTCCTATTGCCCCGTAGACAGAAAAATGTCACAAAAAACAAAATTCCAACCAACACGCGGCTGGTTAGAACAAAACGCAGGTCCGGATGGTGGGTTTTGATGGTGGCGATGGAGGAACCTAGTTGCAAGCCCTCACCCGCCCCCCCCCCCGCCCCAATTTCTTTTCAGCGCCGGAGAAAACGGGGGCGGGGGGAACAAAGGTGCTGCGTGTTGTCTTTTAACTCCTGTCTTCTGTAACCGTATAAAACCATTTGGCAGAAGAGCGCAGCGACGAAGTCGGAGTCAGCTCGCCGACACTGAACACAAAAAATATTAACAAGAACAAAACAAAACAAAACACCGAAGCGTTGATATCGTTGTAGTCAACACGTGTTGCGGAGTCGGCCCGGGTCGCAGGAGACTGAGACAATGGGGTCGGGCCCCGGGAAAGGGAGAGTGACCCCCTTCCTCACCTGCACTTGCACACGTGCCCCCGATAGAATGATTTCTCCCTCCAGCAGAACCTCAGCTTCCGCCCCGTTCAGGGAGACTCAGAGAGAACTAGGGGTCCACCTCCCGCGTTCCTCTGGCTGGCTGGGCACTGGGGTCCCAGGGGCCCCGCTCCCCGCCACCCCCTGGCGCCATCGCGGCCCCGGTAGCTGGGAACTAGCTGGCCTCGCCCGCAGCCCCGGCTGCGCGTGGAGCGCCCGGGTCCCGCCTCCCGCCTCCGAGACGCGTCACGGGCCGCCCCCTCCCCCACCGCCGGCCCGGGTGCGACCGCCCACGTGTCGCCCCTCGCCCAGTCGGGTCCGTCCCTTAGGCTCTCGGGGCCAGAGGATCCGGAACGAGTTGGTCAAAGGCGAGGGAAGGGACCAGGGCGGATCCGCTTCTCCCTCCCCAGGCCGGGCGGGGGAGGGGTCGCCGCCCCCCTCCCGGAGCTCCGTCCCCCTTCCCGGCTTTCCCTGAGCCGCCAGCGGAAATTGCCCCCTCCCCCCTCGGGCCTGACCTGGGGACGTGGGCGGGGCTTCGCGCCGGGCCCCCAGCCCCTCTCCCGCCTTCCCGCCCGGGTCCTAGCCCTGCACCACCCCTACAAAGTTCCGAGCCCCGCACCCCGCGCGGGGCGGGCAGGGCCTCCGACTAGGCTGGCGCGGGCGGAGGGTACGCCACCTGTTTGCCCCCGCCCCCGGGAGGGAGAAGTGGACCATTCGGCTCCCCAGCTGGTCACTCCCTCCCAGAGACCTCCCCCAGCGGCTCGCCTGGGTCTGCTGGGGCTACCACTCCCCTTCCTTCCTCCTCCCCTCCCTGAACTGGGGTCATCCTGGGCTGGAGCCGTGGGACTGGCCCCCGCCCGTGCTCCCCTAAGCACCCCGACATGTTCGTTATCTCTGTCACAGAAACCGGGATGTGAGCCGCCCCTTCTTCCGTGTGGAGCCCGAGACGCGATTCCCTGCGAATCCCTCCTTCCCCACCGTAAACCTCCGTGTCCCTCGCTCCCCGGTCCCACGTTTGCAGGTCCCCTGGGTTCTGGATGCCCCGAAGCCGGGGAGTTTCTTCTGACTGGGGCTGGGAATGCTCAAATGCACCCCCCTTACTTAAAAACCTAGAGGGAAGCGCCTTTCTTTTTAAAACCACTGGCTCGCGCGACCCCCTCTTGAAGACCCCAGAGTCCTCGGCTTCTCTTTGTCTATCTCGGCGGTCCCCCGCCTGTCAGTCGCTAGCGGTTAACCGGGGTGGGGTGGGCAAATCACCCCCTCCTACCACGCAATTAAAAAATAACTGTACATTTTACCCTTAAAAGAGGTAGGTGATTTTGGGCCCGATTACCCTCCCCCAGCAGGGCTGAGGCTCTGGGGACGGGTGGGGGCGGGGCGCCTCCCTAGGGGCCAGATTCTTGCCGAGGAGGGGGGCAGGTAGTGCTGGGGGGACGCTGCCCGCACTGGCCCGCTTGACCCGGCTGAGTAGAGTGCCCCCTCCCCCACGGTGTGGGCTCGGTGGGCTGGGCTTGGCCGGAGGGCTGACGAGGCCCTAGGCGTCGGGGGTCTTCCCCCTACTGGGTGGGTGGGGGCTCTCACCACGTGGCTTCGCCTTTTTTTTTTTTTCCGCTCCATTTTTTTTTTCTAGTCGATTTTATTTAGAGGCGGCGCCTGGGCGAGCGGGGAGAAACGTGACACACCAGCCCGCTCAGAGGGGTTTCGGACAGAGGGAAGGAGCCGCGCCGCGTCCTCCGCCTCCCAGCGCTCGCGGCCACTAGGTCCCGGCCCCCGCCAACTCTCCCGCGACCCCAGCGCGCCCGTAGGCCGCCCTCTCCGCCTCGCGCCCCGGACAACTTCAGGGGTGGGGTGCAAAGAAAGTTTGCGGCTCCCGCCGCCGGCCTCCCGCCTTTCGGCCTAGACACCCGCCAGCCCGCTTCCCCGTTCGGCCTCGCCACGGACCGCGTCCCACCCGGAGCTGCCCGCCACCATGAACAAGCTGTACATCGGCAACCTCAACGAGAGCGTGACCCCCGCCGACTTGGAGAAAGTCTTTGCGGAGCACAAGATCTCCTACAGCGGCCAGTTTTTGGTCAAGTCCGGCTATGCCTTCGTGGACTGCCCCGACGAGCACTGGGCGATGAAGGCCATCGAAACTTTCTCGGGTAAGAGCGCGTCCGCCTCGCCCCCAAAGGCGCGGCCAGCACCCCCGAGCCCGCGCCGCCGCCCTGCCCGCCAACTCCGCTCCCTGCGGCCCGCAAGGCTCGGCCGAGCCGCCCACCTCCTTCGACGCCCGCACCCCCCGCGCTGAAATGTGCGCGATTTCCTCCCTCTTCCTCGCAACCCTTGATGAGGAGCTGGGGGCTGCCCCTCGCCCCCGCCGACAGGCAGTAGCCTCTTGGGCCCCAGTGTGGGTCGCCATTGGGTGGCGGGGGCCTCGACTTTTATTTCCTCGTCAGCCCCTCCTCGTCAGGGCCGGCCGCCCTCCTCCACCCCATCCCACCCCACCCGGGCCGCTGGGTCCCCCCCACTTCCCCTGCTCTCCTCCCTCCGCCATAGGCCTTTTCAGGCGCGGAAGGGGCCCCCGCAGCTTTTTCCCATTTCCGGGGTTTCCGTGGGGATTGCAGCCTTCGAGCAGGACCTGAGAGATCGAGGGTCCCGCCTCTTGCCCGAGGCCCCGGGCTTAAGCCATTTTGATTTGAAAGTGGGGCGTGCGCGGGTGGCGTGGCGGAGGCGCCGGGTCGCCATGCTGCTTCCCGAGATGCCGAGGCGCCGTGTCCGGGCGGAGAGGCGCGCTTGCTGCCTGGACCCTCCCCCCGGGTCGTGCCCCCCGCCGCCCCGACAGGTGACGGCCGGCCGCCCCAAGCCTGCTCCCCCGCGCGACCGCAAAATAAAAGTTTCGTTCTGACCCCCGCACCCCCCAACGCTACTTTGAGAGCAATGGGGAGCCCCTCTGCCGCCTCCCTGCCCCCCACGCCTGGGAGCCCGTGCAACACACGCTCTCGTGGTTCTTCCAAAGCGACCCACAACTCCACTAGCCTCTGAGTGACCACGGAACAGAAATTGAGAATCGATAGGTTGCACCTTTCCACAGAGCGACCTTTAACTATTGGGTTGCGCAACCCACTACCTAGATTCCTAAGCAGATCCCGATCCCAGTGTCTCCTGAACTACCCCAAGTCTCTTCGTTCCTTCCTTCCTCCCCGCCGCTCAGACTCACTCTTTCTTTCTTTCTTTCTTTTTTTTTTTAAATCTTTAGGAAAAGTAGAACTGCAAGGAAAACGCCTAGAGATTGAACACTCGGTCCCCAAAAAACAAAGGTAGGGAGGAGCTCTTCTTTGGGGCAGAGGAGGACGTTCTGGGGAAGGGGGTGTTGCTGAGTGCCTGTGTTCAGGGCTCCATGGTGTCTCTACTGGAAGAAACCCATAACTGGCTTGTACATCCCAACTCCGGATGTTGGGGGCTGGGGGAATGGCTGGCTAAGATCTTGTAATAGGGTGGCTTACGGCTTGTAAAGAAAATAAGCTGGGGTTGGGGGGTATGCTGAGATCTGTTACTTGACGTGGGGGAAAGTAAACCTTGTGGGGCTGGTACAGAGTGTGTTATTTTATTTAATTGAGGGGGGAATCTGGAAGGTAAAAATCTTTAAACTCATAAACATTTCTGTAGCTTCCCAGCTGGCTTCATTTTCTCATTTTTCCCCCTTTCCTGTCTTCCCTTATAATTACTGATGAATTTTTTTTTGGGGGGGAAGGGGAAGTCCTTTTAGTTTCCTTGGGGAAAGTGGAATGATTTTATGCACCCTCACCCCCATCCTCTTATGCTTGAGTTTTATTTATGTTTTTGCAACATTATTTTTTCATATACCCATACCCCTTGGCTTTCACACCCCAGTTCTATTCCCCATCCCTGGATTTTCCAAAGAATATGCTTTGGCTGTACTATGGCCGAGTTCTGTCGCCCCCTCTCCTCACCCCTAGTCCATTGTTACAAGGGGACCATCTGGGGTGAGAGCTTTGTGCTCAGACTGTGAGCTGGGGCTCTTTGGAGAGTCTAGAACTCCTTGGATGAATGGTTAATATATGTATATATGTGTGTTCCTGTTCCACTGCCTTTCTGTCCTCTCTTTGGTAAAGTGAGGTCCTTTACCATTGTCCAAAAGTCTGATTCATGCCGGGTTTCAAATCTTTCAGTCAACCCTGACTGGGAAGTAAGTGTAAGGGCAGTTTTTCCACTTTTTCAAATCTAACTTGAGGCATGTTGACAGTGCAGTTTTCTGTCCTGTTGCAGCCCCCAGTAAATCTTCCATCATTTCCCCTCACCCCTTTTCATTTCAATTGGAAACTTACTGCATATGTTCTAGTATAAATTCTGATCTTTTCTGTATGGAAAGATTGGGGTGGGTGGCTGTGCTTTTTTTTTTTCGTGGAGGTACTTAAGAGGATCCATAAAGTTAAATGAGAGATAAAATTTCTTTCAGTGCTATAGCTTGAGAAATTTAAGGAACTTGAGACTTTTGTATCTATAGATGATCAATATGGTTTGTAACTATGTTTATAGAGCTTGTGATTTAACATCAAGTGCTTGAAATACCTAGTTATTGGAAAGGCAATTAGAGTCAGGAGTAAAGAGGCAATAAAATTGGAAGGAAGAAAGAGCCTCATTTATTAATTTGAAATGTTTTCTAGAGATGGGAATAAAAAAAAGACATCTGCCAAAATTAGATTTACTGAGAAGATTGTGGATGTTTAAAATTGAAAGATGAATGATAAAAAATATCCAAGATAAACTGGAGTTGTGAAACAGAAATTTTTCCTTCGCTCTTCAAGATGATTTAAATTTTAAAGGGAATGGAGTGGAAAGCAAGAGAAATCGCAAAATATGATGAACTGGAACCCCAAACATTTATATTTTAATTTTCACAGTGTTCTGTATTTATGGATCTTTTAGCCATCTGCTTGCTTTCAAGTAATTTTTAGTCTCCTTGTTCCCTCCAAAATGCATTACTGAGGACTCTTTTGAGTTGAGAAGGGGAGGGGTATGAGAGTGGGTACAGAAATCTTACTTTCCACACCCATATTAAATTAGATCTTTTGTGTGTTGTCTCCTTTCCCGAAATGATTTTTTGACCACATTGAGTCTGTTGTGTTTTATTTTTTGTTTTAAGGGAATGGTGGTGGTGGTGGTGGTGAGAGGCACTTCATTTTTCTAGAATGAATCAATTTTTGAAGTTTAAGGATTTTTAAAAAAGGTTTGTTTTCATGAAGTTAGTTTGCTCTATCATTTTGTGTTTTTTGAGGAAGCCTGTGGTAGTATATGTTTTTAGTCTGTCTGAAAAATAATCAGTTGGTACTGGCTTTTTTAGTCTCATCACTGTAGAACAGGAACTGGTTCATTAACCATGGCTAGTATATTTTAAGCAAAAGGATCAACTTTGTATATACTATATACCCTTATCTATATGTGTTTGTGTTTTCATTGTTTAAAATAGAACTGTTCTTGAGTTCCAATGAATTATTTAAAAAAAACTCTTAAGTTTCATAAAACTTCTAACAAGGTAAAATGTTTCTGCATTTTGTGGGAATCAAAGGACAGTATAGCAGTTACCTCTTGACTAATCTTAATTTTGAAGTATTAACATACTGTGTTCTAAAAAAGCTATTGTGTTCTAACTTTGTATCTACTTGATAAGTAATGATGTGTTTGTACCTTTAAAAGAATACTATACATTTAAACTAAAAATCTTGATTTGAAATTTTTCAAATGATTGACACCAAATTTCTCTGAGATAAATTTCTCAAAGCCTTTCTTAGTGTTGGAATTCTGGTTAACAATTTGGGCATTTGTTGGAAGAAATTTATATATATTCATTGTCAGATATGTGACAAAGGAGAAAAACCAGAAAGATTTTTAAAGCAGTTGTGGAAAGAGTTTGTATATATTTTATTTTGAGAGAGTCGAGAGTAGTTAAGGCAGAAGGGGATGCCATCTTAGTGAGGCTTGTTTACTTTAGGAAATGACTTGCTTTTTAAGGGAATTAAACTTTTGTTTCATTTACCACTGTGTGTTGTGTCTTTTTTCTAGAAGAATGCGAGCTAAGATAGCATACTTACTGTCAAATAGTGTCACTAGAATAAAATGTATTGCTGCTGAAAAATGAGATGTGTTACATTTCTCTAGGTAAACCATGTTCAAGTTAAAGATTGATTTCTCTAGGCAGGTTAATAGTTATTTTCTCTAAATTTACCAACATGAAGTAGGCTAACACTTTTCGTTAAATTTTCAGTTTTTGAAAAGAGAAAAATGGTCTCATAGCCATAAAAGTATATGAACTTTCAGAAGAAATTGTGTTTAAGCTT
This sequence comes from Erinaceus europaeus, assembly GCF_950295315.1. Lineage (NCBI taxonomy): Eukaryota > Metazoa > Chordata > Mammalia > Eulipotyphla > Erinaceidae > Erinaceus > Erinaceus europaeus. Next base: position 53,589,564 of record NC_080173.1, read on the forward strand.
TATTCTGATATTAAAGTTTAATTTCATAAAGTTAAGTGCTTAAGAAAAACTCTACTGAAGAATATCCTGTAAATGACAAAAATATTTCTAATATTTTAATTTGCAGAGGCTCTAAAGAAACAATTAGATCACCAAATGATAAAAACAAACAAACAAAACCCTAAGCATTTTGTATTCAGAGATAGGCTTGTCTTCAGTGAAAACTGTTCTTAGGGTCTGAAAAATGAATTAAATGAGTTGAAAATGAGAATCATAAAAAAGCAAGAAAAGAGTAGAATACATTACGTTAGGATACTTTTCAGGTACTTTTTAGTTGTAATTAAAAGACACATCTGACTTGTATCCAACAAATAAGTCTAAAGTTTAAACAATTTATGACACTTTCAGTGAAAGTTCCAAATTAATATTGGGCTAGATTACTTTAAGTAAAAATACTGATTCTTTAACAAATTTCTATGTTTTTGGAGAAAGATGGAAGTAAATTCATTTTCCATTTAAACTCCTATGCAGGAATTAGAATTTTATAAATTAAATCAAGTTTATAAATTAGATGTTCTTTAATGTTAGAAACTTACCATTTGGTGGCCAGTATTTGAAGATGACTTCCTAAAGACAGTGGTATTTGTCCAATGGGAGATTTGGAGGTTTCCAGAACTCTATTTTCTGACATACAGTAGAAAGATGAAATTTTACTTCAATGGTTACCCAGAAAGAGAACTTCATAGTAAAACAGGGAAAGAATTGTAATTCCACCACTAATTTATTCAGCATAGTTAACTGTTCTAAATGTATAGTTTTTTTTTTTTCTAAATGTATAGTTTTAATGGGAAAATTTTTGGTGGAAAAAGCAAAACATTCTTATAATTATGCTTTAGAGATGAAATACATGACATTAGTAATTGGAAGAAACTAGATTCAAAGATTCTGAGCTTCTAATCTTATAAAATTACCTTAATATATGTCATTTGAATTGGTTGTATATGTTTGGGTACTTTCAAGGTTTATTTTTAAGAGTTTGTTTATTTTATACTTTAATGCATAACAGAGTGTTGACAAAGATACCATCGCGATGGGTTAGTGAGTAAAACGTTAAAAAAAGTCTAAATCTGGTTTACTTGATTGAAAGGGAGAGCAAGCACTATTTGTTGCTGCTTAGGTTTTGTGTGTGTGTGTGTGGGGGGATGGATTGATAGCGCTGTGATACTGGCATTAGAATATATGCATAGGGTGGAGGGTAGATAGCATAATGGTTATGCAAACAGGCTCTCATGCCTGAGGCTCCAAAGTTCCAGGTTCAAGCCCCCGCACCATCATAAGCCAGAGCTGAACAGTGCTCTGGTAATAATAATAATAATAATAATAATAATAATAATAATAATAATAATAATAAGAATATATGTATAAACCAAAGGCATTTTTAGGACATTTTGTCAGTTATTAGAATATGCGTGCAGTCTTATTTGCTCCCCACCCTCTTATAAAATTCTTAGTGTGGCTGTCTTCCAGTAAGTGCAGCTTAGATTTTGGGGTAGGAGAGTTAGGGAGAGAAGAGGGGAGGAAAAGAACAGCAGGGGAAGACTGGAGAAATCAGACGAGTTATTCCTGGGTTGGAAATTCCAGACGTAAAGAGTGAGAGAGAGAGAGATGGGGGGGTTGGGATGGATTTCCCGCTTCCCTTTTAAAGAGGAGCCTCTGGAAGCGCGGAGCAACCCGTGGGAGAAGGGGGGCGGGGGGGGGGGGCTTGCGGACACTAGGTTTAAAAAACCGCACGGTGGATTCCGTGTTGATTTTGCTTTCCGGCTTGCCTTCCTTCCCTTCCCTTCCCCTTTTCAAAAAGCAGAGAAAGTCGCAGCAGCGCTGGAGGTGCTTCCTGGAGAGCCCGGGCCAACCCCACTGTCCTTCCTTGCCAGCTACCCCCAGCCTCCCAATCTCCCTGGCCAAGCAGCGCTGCGCCCCCAGCCCCTTTTCCTTTTGAATGGCTTAACCCCTGCCACATTGCTCAGGAGCTCAGACAGCAACTTGCCTTAGTTCTTGGCAGCCCCCAGATCCCTACTATCTCAGCTGCCTTTCTCTACGTGGAGTTCCTCAGCTTTCTTGGACACTGACCTTTGCAGCAGTGCCTGGGCAATTTTCCTTAACACTTTTCCATTCTGAGGCAAAAGCAAAAGATAGGTGGCTGGCTACATATAAAGTGGAGAGGCAGAGAGTAGGTAAGGTGAAAAATAGGATGAGAGAAGTAGAGGGGAAATGTTGCTCCTGCAGTAGCTAAAGATACTCACTTTTAGGCATGGGTATTGAACCTTTTAAGAGCTAATTGTGTAGGTCACTTGTAATCTTTGCACTCTCTGCCCTTCATGCCCTGAAGGCAAAACAAAACAACAACAAAGTGAATAATAGTAACCAGAGACCCTAGGATCAATTTTATTCCTGCTGTAAAAGACTAATAACATGTCTTCCAGTTTGCCAGTGGCTAGACTGACCTTTCTTGGGGTCTCATCTATGGTTCCTCTTCATGTTAATATAAAATTTGCACACTTATCTTCACCTGTGCAAAGCACATTTCCTTTCCTTGCTCACACTTTTTCTAAACCCTATCAGAACAGAAAGAACAGATCTCTTCTCGAAAAAAAATATGCACTGAAGAAAAGGCATGTTTATTTGGTCATTGATAAAAGTTTGGTAGAACAGAGTACCTCTGATAACACCCAACATTGCAAGGAAGATACTCAGGGAGATAGTTGTTCAGTTCCCAGTTTTTAATTCTATTTTAGAAGAGTTTAGACATCCCTCCTCAGCTTTTATTCAAGGAGGATATGTACATTTTAGTGGGTGTGAAGATATTCTAGTATTGAAAGAGGAGAATCAGCTCTGTAAAACTCACTTCTTTGTATCATGGTAAGATTTGTAGCACAGTAGGTTTGCAAGAAATGGTTGAGGACTGAAGGCTCAATAAGCACTTACCCTAAACACATACCACTGGAAAGATATGTGTTGTTTTGGGTAAATCACAGGGCTAAAGTTAAGTCTGGACCTCATCATTTAATATAGTTAGGGAAAACCTGATTACAAAACCCCAAAATGTGAGCTGCATGCAGAACAAACACCACTAGAGATGTAGCCTTATTGCAACAATTCAGGTTCCTAGAATTTGTCCTGTGGCAGAGTGCATAGAACACAGCTAACCATTAGTAAACTGCCTTTGAATGAAATAGAGAGCAAACAACTTAGATGATTAAAAGAAATTTTGATGTAATTGTCCAGATTTTTTTTTTTTGCCCCCAGGGTTATCACTTGGGCTGGGTGCCTGCACCATGAATCCACAGTTCCTGGAGACCATTTTCCCCCTTTTGTTGCCCTTGTTGTTCCATCATTGTTGTGGTAGTTGTTGTTGATGTTGTTGTTGTTGGATAGGACAGAGAGAAATCGAGAGAGGAGAGAAAAACACCTGCAGACCTGCTTCACCGCCTGTGAAGTGACTCCCCTGCAGGTGGGGAGCGGGGTGCTTGAACTGGTATCCTCTTTGTGCTTTGCTCAATATGCGCTTAATCCGCTGCGCTACTGCCCGACTCCCTATCCAAATTTTTTTTTAAAGATTTTTATTTTATTTTATTTTATTTATTTATTTTCCCTTTTGTTGCCCTTGTTGCAGATTTTTAAAAAAATATTTACTTATTCCCTTTCATTGCCCTTGTTGTTTTATTGTTGTTACTGATGTTATAGTTGGATAGGACAGAGAGAAATGGAGAGAGGAGAAGACAGACAGAGAGGGAGAAAGACAGACACCTGCAGACCTTGTTCACTGCCTGTGAAGCGACTCCCTTGCAGGTGGGGAGCCGGGGGCTCGAACCAGGATCCTTACGCGGGTCCTTGCGCTTTTCGCCACCTGCGCTTAACCCACTGTGCTACTGCCCGATTGCCCCAGATTTTTTAAAGCCCCATCAGGGCAAGTTTCATTATAGACAAGTCACATTTTGGTGGCTAAGTGCTTGTAAGGTATAAAAGATGTGGGAACACATATGGGGAATTTAGAAAGAGTTTGTGGGGGAAAAAAGTCTCTTAAAGAGATGACAGGAGAGGGGGAGAATCTTTTCATTTTCCCTCTCCCTCTCCCTCTATACCTAGTTTGTTGCTTGGATTCTGGTCAACCAACAGTTCCCTAGGAGAGGATTAAGGAAAATTTGAGTCTTTTTTTCATTTTGAGTTAATTTCAGTTTTAAAAAAATTAGCCCTGAATCCAGATGTTTTGGCCACTTGAAATGGAAAATGTTAAGTCTGAGTGAAATTTGATTGGATAGTTTAGTTTAGTTGATTGAATCTAGTTAGAATCTTTAAGAGGGAAAATCAGCAAATTTAGAAATTAAAAGAATTGTAAGAAATTGTAAAGAAATTGTAATTGTAAGAAATTAAAAGATTGTAAAGAATTGTAAAGATTGAGTTTTTTTGACAACAGGAGCTTGAGGAATCATTCTGTATCTTTGAGGCTCATGGAGGGAAGGGGCCTCTGTAGGTGAGTCTCCTGACCTAACCTGGGTCCTTGAACCCATTCTTTAGGGAAATATAGAAGAAAGGTCTCCCCTGAAGAGTTTAGTGTTTAAAAACCAAAAGCTTTGAGTTCAGCCAATGACTGGGAAACTGGGAAAGGTATTTAGCTTCCATAAGCCTCAATTAATTTTTTAAAAATAATATTTACTTATTTATTCCCTTTGTTGCCCTTGTTTTATTGTTGTAGTTATTATTATTGTTATTGATGTCATCGTTGTTGGATAGGACAGAGAGAAATGGAGAAAGGAGGGGAAGACAGATGGGGGAGACACCATAAGATAGACAGACACCTGCAGACCTGCTTCACCCCCTGTGAAGGGAACCCCTTGCAGGTGGGGAGCTGGGGGCTCAAGCCTGGATCCTTGCGCCACCTGCACTTAACCCACCACGCTACTTACTGCCACACTCCCAAGCCTTAATTTTATAATAGTAATCTGGTGCTTTTACACATTAGATATTATAATTAAGATTTTAGATATGGGGTTTCCTGCTGCCTGTCTTTGTATGAGGGGGTAGCTTGGCATATATCTAAGGTAGTATGTTAGGATGTTTTAAGTTTATGTGAATCTGACTTATTTTTTTATATGAGATGGTGGTGGGTAGACATATTGAAGGGGGTTTTACGTATAGGATGCTTTGATAACTACTTGTATCCTGCAAGGAAGTCATCTTCTGGGAGTCGGGCGGTAGCGCAGACTGGCATAAAGGATCCAGTTTCCAGCCCCTGGCTCCCCACCTGCAGGGGGGTCGCTTCACAGGCAGTGAAGCAGGTCTTCAGGTGTTTATTTTTTCTCTTCCCCTCTCTGTCTTCCCCTCCTCTCTCCATTTCTCTCTGTCCTATCCAACAACGATGATGACATCAATAACAATAATAACTACAACAACAATAAAACAAGGGCAGCAAAAGGGAAAATAAATAAATATTAAAAAATAAATTAAAGGGAGTCGGGCAGTAGCACGGCGGATTAAGCGCATGTGGCGTGAAGTGCAAGGACCGGCATAAGGTTCCCGGTTCGAGCCCCCAGCTTCCCACCTGCAGGGGAGTCGCTTCACAAGTGGTGAAGCAGGTCTGCAGGTGTCTGTCTTTCTCTCCCCCTCTCTGTCTTCCCCTCCTCTCTCCATTTCTCTCTGTCCTATATAACAACTACGACATCAGTAACAACAACAATAAAAAACAAGGGCCACAAAAGGGAAAATAAATTAGTAAAAAAAAAAAAATTAAAAACATTAAAAAAAAAAAAACTACTTGTAGCCTGCAAGCAAGTCATCTTCTGAGAAGAGCTCTCCTCCTCTACCACAACCACCCCAAATTGTGGACTCCATCAGCACATCTCTTATTCATCTTTCTGGTCAGTGGGTTTGTATAGCTGAGTAAAGCCAAGTTCCTAGCTGAAATTTCATACACTAGGACCACCATCAAAGGTACATGTAGGATAGGGACATTGGTGAGTGGGAAACCACCCCTACAAGGTGGGTATCATGTGAATTCAGAATAAAGGGGATTGTGTAAACTCTCTTGGGGATCTGAGGCAGACATGAGAGTCGCTTCTTAACCTGGTGGGACATGGCATCTTTCTTTTAATATATATTTTTTCCCTCAATAGTTAATTTTATTTTGATGAGAAAGATACAGAGATTAGAGCACTGCTCAGCTCTGGCTTAATGGTGGTGCTGGGGATGGAACCTGGGACCTTGGAGGCTCAGGCATGAAAGTCTTTTGCATAGCCCTGACAGCTGTCTCCCTGGCTTAAAGTCGTGCTGTTGACAGGCAAGGCAGGTAGACAGTCTAGAGCTGAAGGTTCCTGGATTCTTAAGATGTGACTATATAAACACTGGCCTCCCATTCTCGTACTCTCGTACTCTTCTAGAGGGCAAAGCCTCAGCTACTTTACTTTTTCTTCTTGGTCCCCTTGTCTGTAAACAGTACTACTGGAAGCAGCCCCCCAATCCCTACTCTTCATATGTCTATTTGCTTTCTTCAGTATTTCCTGCCCAAAGAGTGCAAATGTTCACATATGCATGCATACACACATGCATTGATCTACAAACCCCCCCCCCCCCCCCTAATGTCTCAGTCAAGGAAATGAGGATTGAACTTTCTCTTGGTGGGATAAAGAGGGAAGGGCTTCCAATCCGGAGGTGGTTTTTGGCCATTTTACAGGCCTGTGACTTTAATCAGTTACTATAAAGGGTTTTACAATTAGTTTATGTGGAATGATGTGTGTATTGCCTCTTCTGCATGGCATTTGGGATTGCTTGGGGCTTGTCAACTTTTCATTAGGTGCTTAGAGGAGGAGAAAATGAAGGCAGACAGGAACTGAAGTGGGGGCTGTTGGTGGAGTAAACTTGATGTCTATTCAGAGTTAGAAATATTTATTCTACTTCCTCCTCCAGGTCTTTAAGTGGCTTGGGAGAAGAAGTCCAATTGTAATAGAGAGCAGTTGCTTTGGCGGAATTTGGAGACAGAACCCTAAATTAAAGGGCAAAGATGATCTTACACAGACATAGCTTTTGGAGGCTGCAGCCAGTGAATTGTGAGGAAAGACGACATAATGGGATGTTAACTGGGGAGGCAGCAGGGTTTAGAGAGGAAAAAAAAACTTAATTTTTTTTATTATTATCTTTATTTGTTTGTTGGATAGAGACAGCCAGAAATGAGAGGGGAGAGGGACAGCTTCACCATTCGTAAAGCTTTCCCCCTACAGGTGGGGACCTGGGGCTCAAACCTAGGTCCCTGAACATTGTAACCTGCCCTTAACTAGGTGTGCCACTCCCAGCTTCCAAAATTCTTTACTTCTCTTATTCTTCACCAACAACATATATGTATATATATTTGCCTCCAGGATTATTGCTGGGGCTTAGTTCCTGACTACAAATCCACTGCTCCTAGAGGCTACTTTTTCCCTTTTTGTTGCCCTTGTTGTTTGTTGTTGTTGTTTATTGTTGTTATTATTGTTATTGCTGTCGTTGATGTTGGATAGGACAGAGAATTCAAGAAAGGAGGGGAAGATGGGGGGGAAGACACCTGTAGACCTGCTTCACTGCTTGTGAAGCTGCAGGTGGGGGGCTGGGGGCTCGAATCGGGATCCTCGTGCCGGTCCTTGTGCTTTGTGCCATATGCGCTTAACCTGCTGTGCTACCACCCGGCCCCCTCAACAACTTTATATTTAATGCATTGCACTGTTGGAAAAATCATGATGCATTTTTGCATAGAAAAAACATAGGAAAAAAAATGTCACGACTTTTCTGACAACCCAATAGAAAAGAAAACAAGTTGAAATTATTTTATCTCCAGAGGAGGATCTCTCTGCTTGAGACAGAGATGCCAGCATATGCTGGCATTTTAGAATAAGGGAGAGCGATGTCTCTCCAGAATAAGTTGGGGATCAGTAGATAGTGGGTGTAATGGTCTTTATGAGACAGTCCTTCACTTTCCTACTCTTGTTTCTCACTGACCATCTTGAGTGAGTAATATACTTTAAACAACTCTGTCTAGGATCATTCTCTTTTAGAACACTGTGTGAGCAAACAGCAGGGCTGTATTTGGGGCGTCTTTGTCATTCAGTCACTTATCTTCTTTTTTTGAGATGGGAGGGGAAAGAAAATATTTATAGCCAAAGTCCTTGTAAGATAATGTTTAGCAAGGTGTGTAAGTTTTCTGTGATGGCTTATGTTTTGCTGCAAAGTTAGTACTTGTGTATTTATTTGTCCATTCATTCATTCATTCAAGTATGCGTGTATCTGTCCACCTGTTTGTATTTATGTAGAGTCTACTACTGCATGATAAGCCCTTCTCTGCCAGGTACTAGAGATACAGTGAGGAAGGAAATACAACTTATCAGATAGCTCTGGTAGCTTTTATAATTTTTTCACTTTGTAGTTGAAATTTAAGAACTATGTTCAAGGTGGTAACATACCCAACAAAAATCAGTGGCAACCTTTAAGGTGTATGTATGTATGCCATGGCCTCCCACATGCAAGGTGTAAACTCTATGAGCTCAGTATGCTTGGCTCCCATCGTAATCATGAAGTGTACTATTTAGTTGTATTTTTCTGCAACCATCACTTCTGTTCACCTGTAGAACTTTAATTTTTGCAAGACTGAAACTATATACACATTAAACAATAACTCTTCAACCTCTCCTACCATGCTGTTATTTGGACCACTGCCAGTTTGGTCACTTTTCCACCTATATAAAGTAGTAATTTTTGGCTCACCCCTCTCCTGGTGAATTATTAATTGTTGCTTTTTCTTATTTTATTCTTAGGGTGAGGAGAGTTGCACTATAGAAAAAGTACAGAACAAAACCCCTGCCCACTAGCGTTTTCACTTTAGATCCAGGGAAAGCTCTGGGACTGCAGAGATTGTGTACTGAAGTGGGAACACACAACCTCAGGAACTAAAACGGAGGAAAGACGCTTTGAGCTAAGCTATATTTTGGAGGCTGGTCAGGAAAACAAACGAACCAAAAAAAGCAAAACAAAACAAAAGCCAGGAGCAGAGGATTAAGGAGAGCATTGTGGACTGGCAGATGTTTGTGGGAAGACAATTCCCCTCAGGAAAGAGGTGGCATTCCAGTGGGGAGAGAGACCTCTCAGGTAGGAAGGGCTGATGTTCCTTCTGATTTCTTCTGTTGTCTTCTTTGCTCCAGAACATTGTGCAAGGTGATGAGGGGGATCAAAACAATTACTGGCATTGTTACTTCAAGACATCCTCATAAGAACCCTGCAGGTATCATCTTCATTCTACAGAATAATTAAGAAAAAAAGAAAGTGGTTAATTTACTTTAACCAGAGTCACCCTCTGGCTAAGCAGTTGTTGGGATTTAAACCTACTACAACAGGATTGAACTCTCAGAAGGTGGGAACAGGTGACCCTTTAATTTTCGAAGAAGATGAATCATAATTTACCCCCTTCCCCGGGGGGGGTAATAACATTTGCAAATAAAAACATGGCCAACACTAACTTCTTCCTGTTCTTAGCCTCCTTCCTCCTAGGGTGTTGCAAACTTATTTTGCACTATACTTTTCTCTTGACTATTGGGATTTTAAGGAAGTCTTAAGTGCTTGAAGAGAAAATTTTCACCCTTTTCAGCTGAGATAGAAAGGAATTCTGCTTTAGGAATGAAATAGTCCACAGAAAGGGAGCTAGCTGAATGATGATATAGGGAAGGACTTGAGTGGATTAGAATTCAGGCATCAACCTTAGCAGTTCTTTTCTTAGATGTGTAAATCTTGGGTCTGGGGTTAGTATCTTAACCGCTGCATTCCTTTCTCTCTTTTTTATTTGCTACTTGTTTGTTTAATTATAACTAGAGGACTACTCAGCTTTGGCTTATGGTGGTGTCAAGGATTGAACCTGGAACCTCAAGAGTTTCAGGCCTGAAAGTCTTTGTTATCACCCTTGGTGTTCTTCATTTCCTCACCTGACTTGTCTCCCATCTCCCAAAATTCCATGAAATTAACTGGATAAATACCTCTCAGAGGACCTCCATCCATTGGCACCAGGACGGGAGCCTTTGGCTAATCCCCCTCCCCCCCTTCAGTTCCTTTTGTTTGGGTTCAACCCTGGGGAAAATATGAGGTTGGGGGGGAAGGGCAAGAATTGAGTCTGTTCCCTTCCCATCCCCTCTCCTGGCAGGAAGGGACAAAGAGTTGACCTTTGTTACACGCCTACTGAATCATAATTCATAGTTCTTACATGTTTTTGAGAAACATGAACCCTGTTCGTCTCCCCCCCACCTCCCCATAGGAGCAGGCTTCACAGTATAATGGCACTTGCAGAGGCATTGTGCCACCTTGGATGAATCACTTGGTTTTGCGCGCGTGCGTGTGTGGTGTGTGTGTGTGTGTGTGTGTGTGTGTGTGTGTGTGTGTGTCTGTCTGTCTGTCTGTTTGAACTAGATAACAATTTGAACTGCAGAATGGGAATAAAAATCTCCATCGGCGGTGGTTGTTTAGAGACTCAAACCAACCTCTTGCCCTCGGTCTAGGTTCATAGGCGAATGGATATACTGTAAAACATCGTGCAAATGTGAGTTATTAATAAGATGATTTTTAATTGATGATATCCCCCAAAAGACAAAGAAGGTCATTCTCACCCCTAGACTCCGTATTAGGGATATGACTATGCAACTTTGTTGTAGAGGTTCCCGGGATAGTGGGGAAAAACCTGCCTTTGCCTCATTTCTCTGCAGGCTCCCAAGGCCCCTTGATTCTGTGCCCCCCAACCCACAAGGCCTCAGTTCCTGCCATCTCAGTGGGAGGCCTCCTGGGCCCTCCTGCCTCCTCCCACCATCCAAGGTCTCTAAGGAATGCCCCCTCCCGGGCCTTTTTCTCCCCTCCAGTTTATGTGGCCCCACTTACAGCCCCCTCCCGGTCTCCTACCCCCAACCGGCTCCCACTTAAATGCTTGCAGGCCTGTTTGCTGGCGGGAAGCCCCCTCCCCCACAGGACCACCTCAGTCACAGCCCTGACCACAGGGAGGTCGGGTCTGGATTTACTAAAGGACCCCGGAGGGGGAGCCTGCCCCTCGCTGCTGCCTGCCTCGCCGATGGGGTCGGGTTTCGGCCGGTGGCTCTGGAGAGAGACAAAGGGCAAAGTCCTGGTCCCCACCCCCACCCTGCAGCCCTTGACTCAGTCCCCTCCCCCTCTGGGTCCTGCTTCGGGTAACTGAGAGCCTCCTGGGTCAGGTGGGACCCAGTCGGAGCGAGTTGGGCTGCCCAGGGGTTTTGGGAGCAGAACCTTCTAGGTACATTAGAGCCTCCCAGCAAGGAGGGCTCCCCGAGGGCCATCCTCTGCCCCCTCCGGGACTCAGCTCAGCCCACCCAGCGGCTAGGGTTGGGAGAGTAAGTGTTCAGCTTTCCCTGGGTTAGGTGAGAGGGGCTGGGGGAAGGGGCCTGCCCACGTGGGGCACAGATTCAGCCGCTCAGCTGCTCAGCCCTTCTCAATTGCCCTTTCGTGAGTGCTCCCCTCCTCCCCCCCAGCTGCTGCCAACCCTCCCCCCACCCTCAGCTGCTGCCGCCCTTCCCAGGCAGGCACCTCTTTTCCAGTTGCCCCGCACTGTCCTTCACAGTGAGAAGTTGTGTTCCCACTCCAGGACTCATTGGCTGATAGAGACCCTGCTTCCCTTCCCCCCTCCCATCTGGCCAAGGGTGGCTGAGAACCATCTTGAAAGACACTGTGTCCCCTACGCAACAGAGTCCTTGTTCTGGGGAGGCAGCCCCCTCCAGAGGGAGGGTCCATTTTGTTCCTGTCCCAAAGCTAGGGCAGAATTCAGGATGGGTATTCGCTACCTGACAAAGCTGTTCTGATTAAGAACTGGCCCACTAGGAAGAAACCAACTCCAGCTTCCAGAAATTCTGACCACCAACAGGTCTTTGTTGGCAGCTGGAGGGGGAGACAATGAATCCCTTGAGGTTGTAAAACCTCAAGTTAGAGGGATTCGAGCAGGGCTCTTTTCCAGTAATAGGGTAAATTGCTTTTTCAGTGTATATTGAGATACATTCTTATCCTTTCACTGGGGACATCAAGGGTTCCAGGAATTTCTGTAATTCCCACAGGGTCAGCACACATAGAGTTGTGAGCTGTAGAAGCTTAATTTCTCCTGAGACTGGTCTAGTTTCCTTGTCTTCGACTGGGCTCTTCAGGCTGGCTCTTGCCTCCTGAGGACTTAACCATACTCAGTTTCCCAGGCATGCTTGATACAGTGCTTTCCACTTCACACCAGCTCCATCCTTACTTCTGGGCCCAAGTATCGGGCCTCTTGGCTCATAAACGTTCTGGAAGGATGCTGTAACATCTCCATGGGGGACAGGAGAAGAAGAAATAAACCATTTTCTGGGAGGTCAGGCAAGAAAGGGTCTTTCTAACTTTTCTCAAAAGTTTCTCTTGTCAGATAAATACATCCACTTATCACTGTCAGCCTGAGAAAGAATGATGAGTAGTGTCCTTACCCTAACAATTTCTTTTTTAAAAAAATATTTATTTATTCCCTTTAGTTGCCCTTGTTTTTTTGTTGTAGTTATTATTGATGTTGTTGTTGTTGGATAGGACAGAGAGAAATGGAGAGAGGAGGGGAAGACAGAGGGGGAGAGAAAGACAGACACCTGCAGACCTGCTTCACCACTTGTGAAGTGACTCCCCTGTAGGTGGGGAGCCAGGGGCTCGAACCAGGATTCCTACACCGGTCTTTGAGCTTTGTGCCACCTGCGCTTAACCCGATGTGCTACCTCCCAGGCCCCTCCCTAACAATTCCTGCATTAACACTGCCTCTACTGAGAGCTGTATGTACCATTCACGTTGGATCATAGTCCCTTTTGCCATTTGTCCCCAACCTTTAGGTTCATTCATTCTAATGGTTTTGTTTCTATGCCCCATTCTTCCCAATCCTCAGCTTTTCTTTCTTCCCATGTCACACTGTATAGCTTACATGGCCAGCTCAGCTATAGGAAGGAGCAGGATTCTAGGCAGAAGGGATCAAGGTGGAGGGAGGGGAGTGGCAGTTGGCTCAGGCCCATGTGGAATTTGTCTGGAAAGAGCTCCACTGTCTCATAGCTTCTGTTTTGGCTTCCTCTGGTGCTGCCCAGATGGGCAAGGGGGAAAAATGAGCTCTCTCATCAAGCTACTTATTTCTGAGATGAATGAAATAATCCTGACCATACATATACACTTGTTTTCTGACCTTCTTACCCTGGACCACACTTACGGTTCCTTGCCTAGCCTGAGGCTGGATGAAAAATTGCAAGATGAAGAGTTTTGGTGACTCTTCTTTTACCCTGCTAGCACATCTCTCTGACAGTCATCCAGCCGTATTATAGTGTAGTTAGCTTTTCTGCAAGTTAAATCCTGTGCCCAAATTAGAGCCGCATGCAGTAAAAGCCAGTTGGCATGCACTTAACCATACAGAATATGGGCATTCTTCCTGCTGCTGACATCAGGGCTATACAAGCTTTTGCTGTGTTAACACTTCTTGTCAGAGCAAAAGCAGTGAGGTTTGGTGAAATGAGCATAAACCAGTCTAGAAGAGCTGAATTTTAGTCCTACCTTAAAGTTGCCAGGTCTCTTTCCTTTTGAACCTCAGTTTCTGTCTCAATTTTTATTTTATTTGTTTGTTTATTTACTTACTGGATAGAGACAAAAACTGTGAGAGATACCACTTAGAAGCTTTCCCCCTGCAGGTGGTGACCAGGGGCTTGAACCTGGTTCCTTGAATTCTGTAACCACTGCCTTGTCTCAACTTTTTTTTTTTTTTTTGCCTCCAGGGTTATCTCTGCGGCTCGGTGCCAGCACTATGAATCCATTGCTCCTGGAAGCTGCTTTTCCCATTTTGTTGCCCTTGTTGTGGTTGTTATTGCTGTTGTTGGACAGGACAGAGAGAAATGGAGAGAGGAGGGGTAGACAGAGAGGGGGAGAGAAAGATAAACACCTGCAGACCTGCTTCACTGCCTGTGAAGTGACTCCCCTGCAGGTGGGGAGCCGGGGGCTCGAGCCAGGATCCTTGATCTGGTCCTTGCTCTTTGTGCCACGTGCTGTGATACCACCAGCCCCTCCCCCCCCTTTTTTTTAAGCCAGAGCACTGTTCAGCTCTGGCTTATGGTGGTGCAGGGGATTGAGCCTGGGACTTTGAAGTCTCAGTCATGAGAGTCTATGTGTAACCATTATGCTATCTATCCCTGCCCATCTCTTTTTTTTTTTTTTTAAGAGATTACATGTGAGAGAGAGGGAGAGAGTGAAAAAGCCAAAGCACCACTCTAGTACATGCTGCCATGCTCTTCAGAGGATCAAACTAGGAACCTCAGACATGCAAGTCACACTCCTATCAGTTAAGACATTTCCCCAGTCCAAGTTTCTGTCTCAAAATGAGGGCAACTGTTAAGGGCCTTCTTAGGTTTAGGACTTAACCCTCACTTAACCGCAATAGTAAATCCAGTTGTCTTCAACTGTTTTTAACTTCAGTTTGTAATGCAGACTTAGTGCTTGTCTGTCATTTATCATGTAAGGAGTCTAGAGCGGTGAACTGTGATTCCCTCTTCTCCTGACTCCAGATAGACCAGGAGCATATTAAACACAGGCACACAGAGACTAGGGCTCAGCCTAAAGTCTGATCTGGAGATGACCTTTTTTTCTTCTTCTTCTTCTCCTGCTCCCAGTGATAGCGCCAGGGTCAGCTCACATGGATGAGTGTGTGCCACATACATTTAAAAGACCATGTTCACAGAACCACAGATATATCCCAGCAGTGTTCCTGCCTTCAGTCTCCACCGTACTTTGGATTTTCCTTGGTGGTGACTTATACTCTGCCTGGTCCTGAACCTTCCTGGTTAATGTTTTCTGTTTTGGCTCTTACTCCTGCCCATCAGCCCACCCGACAGCCCGCCTGCCCGCCCGTCTGGCTGCCCTGCCTCTGGATCCACCTGGCACAGAGCCCAGGGCATTGGGCCAGCTTCTCCTCCCCTCCCTGGCCCTACCCCTTTCTCAGTTACTGCCATGCCTGGAGCGTGCCAGGCCCGCCCCCTTCAGAAGCTTCACTGGACAATTTTTTTCCCCCTCTTCCGTAGGGATAAGAAGGCAGGATGGGGAAGAATGACTAGGTCAGTAGAAAGGGGCAAAGGTTCTTCGGGAGCATCTTTCAGTGTGACTTTCAGCTGGAAGAAACAGCTAGGAGGGGAGCCAGCATTGGGAGCACAGTGCAATGCAGGTCTGCTCAGCTGTCAGCTGTGTGGCATTTAATTTTTAAAAAATATTTATTCCCTTTTGTTGCCCTTGTTTTTTATTGTTGTAGTTATTATTGTTGTTGATGTCATCGTTGTTGGGTAGGACAGAGAGAAATGGAGAGAGGAGAGGAAGACAGAGAGGGGAGAGAAATGTAGACACCTACAGACCTGCTTCACCGCCTGTGAAGCGACTCCCCTGCAGGTGGGAAGTCGGGGGCTTGATCCGGGATCCTTAAGCCGGTCCTTGTGCTTGGCGCCACCTGTGCTTAACCTGCCGTGCTACCGCCCAACTCAAAAATCAATTGTATGTCAAAAATCAATTGTATGTTTTTATTTTATTTATTTTTATTTTTATTTATTTTTTATTTAAGAAAGGATTAATTAACAAAACCATAGGGTAGGAGGGGTACAACTCCACACAATTCCCAACACCCAATCTCCATATTCCACCCCCTCCCCTGATAGCTTTCCCATTCTCTATCCCTCTGGGAGCATGGACCCAGGGTCATTGAGGGTTGCAGAAGGTAGAAGGTCTGGCTTCTGTAATTGCTTCCCCGCTGAACATGGGCGTTGACTGGTCGGTCCATACTCCCAGTCTGCCTCTCTCTTTCCCTAGTAGGGTGTGTCTGGGGAAGCTGAGCTCCAGGACACATTGGTGGGGTCTTCAATCCAGGGAAGCCTGGCCAACATCCTGATGGCATCTGGAACCTGGTGATTGAAAAGAGAGTTAACATACGAAGCCAAACAAATTGTTGAGCAATCATGGACCCAAAGCTTGGAATAGTGGAGAGGAAGTGTTAGGGAGGTACTCACTGCAAACTCTAGTGTACTTCTGCTTTCAGGTATATATTTTGCAGTAGTTTATGGATACGTGTGAACATAAGCTCTCTCTCACAGAAACTGGTGTATATCTAGGTTTTGGGACTTTGTTAGAAAGTGAACCACCTGAGATGAAATTAGAGTGTACTATAAAAGGAAAGGTCTCACCTGAGTAATGAAGCTGAAGAGTTGTCATTCCACACGTGAAGTCTCTGGATACATTCTGAGGTGAAGCATGTTGAGGTGGTAATCGTTGCATTGGTTAGGTTGTGACCAGCGGATGCAATATTATTTGGTATGGATTGGGAGAGGCATACGGGAAAGTGGGCCTATCCAAGGGTTCCAGGACTGGGGGGAGTAGGGGCTCTATAGTGGAGATGTGAGGTTCCTGCTGTCTTAGGGTTCAAAAAGACAATTGATAGTTAATGTTATCATCACATTATTTGGTAATTGGGTTAACTTTGAAAAGTCCTTTTGTTATGGTTTGCTGTACAGTATCCAGTATCTTGTATATAGCTGTGCTATTGGATGCTTCTAATCTACTTGGTCTAGGCTTTTGAGAGAGTCCGCATATCAAATACACAGCCTATATATTAAAAAGATTCAGTTTGTGTTTTGAAAAACTTTGAGACATACAATTGGACTGTTATTGAGGAGTCTACAGGAACACTTACTTCTAAAGGAGTTCCACGGATAACTCTCTTCATACCACCTGAGTTCAAACTGGGATTCCCTACTTGGCTGTAAATTTCATGAGAACAGGAGGTTTCTACATTACTCTGTTCTGTACAGTGGTCCAGATGCCCAGTCCTGTCTAGTAGAGATGCAAGAGAGTGACCAGGGAGGTGGCTCAGTGGGTAGAGTGTATACCTTACATTCACAAGATCTAAGGCACAATGCCTGCCACCAAATATCACCAATTGGTGCTCTGGCTGCTCTCACAAAAGTGTGAGCCGTGTACATGCATGTAAGTGTAAATCTCTTTCCTTCCTTCCTAGATTTTTTTTTTACTTATTCCTGAGAGAAGAGAACCAGAGCATGACTGGCACATGCAATGTCAGGGGTGAACTTAGGTTCTCATGCTAGAGAATTCATTCACTACCATACCTTGCAAGTTCCTTTTTAAATTTAAAAAAAAAATCTTTTATTCACTTTATTTTGATGGGGGGGGGAGAGTGTTCTGGGCCATAGCACAGTAGATAAAACATTGGACTCTCAAGCATGAGGTCTTGAGTTCTATCCCTGGCAGCACATGTACCAGTGTGATATCTGGTTCTTTCTCTCTCCTATCATTTCCATGAATAAATAAATAAAACTTAAAAGAAAGATACAGAGAGAGGAAGAGGGAGAGACCGAGACCAGAGCATTGCTCAGCTCTGGCTTAAGGTGCCAGGGATTGAACCTGTGACTTCAGAGCCTCTGGTAGAAAAGTCTTCTGCATCACTATTATGCTCCCCATCCTATTTTATTTTTTTAAACAATTCATTTAGTTTTAATAATTTATTTATTTATTGACTAGATAAAGAAATCAAAAGGGAACAAGGAATTAGAAAAGGAGAGAGGGGAGCTAGGAGGTGGCACAGTGGGTTAAGCACACATGGCACAAAGTTCAAAGACCAGCTCAAGGATCCCATTTCAAGCCCCCGGCTCCCCAACCGTGTGTGTGGGGGGTCACTTCACAGGTGGTGAAGCAGGTCTGCAGGTGTCTGTCTCCCCCCCCCCCCCCCCCCCCGTCTTCCACATCTCTCTCAATTTCTCTCTGTCCTATCCAACAACAATGACAGCAATAACAACAACAATAAACAACAAGGGCAACAAAAGGAAAAAAAAAGCAGCTTGGGAGTTGGGCGGTAGTGCAGAGGGTTAAGGACACCTAGCGCTAAGTGTAAGGATCCCGCTTCGAGACCCGGCTCCCCACCTGCAGGGTTGTCACTTCACAAGTGGTGAACAACAACAATAAGAACTACAGCAACAATAAAAAAGGGCAACAAAGGGGGAAATAAATATAAAAAATTAAAAACAAAAGTTTTAAAAATTTTAAAAAAAAGAGAGAAGCACTTGCAGCACTGCCTCACCTGTCTACCTTTCTACCTGCAGGTGGGGGGGGGGTTGGGGGTTTGAGCATTGTCACGTGGGTGCCCTACTGAGTGTGCTATTGCCTGACCCCAATAATTAAATAACACGAGGGAGAGAAAGAGCAAGAACCAGAGCATCTCTCTGGCACTTAGGTTGCCAGTTGGGACTCTGAACCTCAGACTTTCAAGTTTAGCATTCCATGCACTACACCACTTTCCAGGCCCCACTAAATCTAAGTTTTCTAATAATATTCAAAAAGACGTTCCCTGGTAAAAAATTTAAGTAAAACAATAAAATAATAAAAAAAGGGGTGGGGGTAGATAGTATGATGGTTATGCAAAAGAGGCTTTCGTGCCAAAGTCCCAGGTTCAATCAATCCCCTGTACCACCAAAAGCCAGAACTTAGCTGGTAAAAAATATGTAATCATCACCATTATCATCAAAAAGAACAGGCAGATAGCCTGTATGGCCAGGCAGATAGCACCACTCATCCCTTAGGTCCTAGGTTCAATCCCCAGCACCACCATAAACCAGAGATAAGCAGCTGTCTGGTGAGGCAAGGGAATGGGGGGTGGGGAGGAAAAAGAGAGCGAAGCAACCTTATAGCATAGTGAAAAAATTAATTCAGTGACCAGGAAGCTTGCTTGAGGCCCTAGAGGTCCAGGTTCAATTCTTAGCGCCACTCAGTCAGAGCTGAGTGGTAGGTACTCTGTTGTCTTTAAAGTAATTTATAAATCATGGGGTCAGGTGGTGGCACACGTACTTAAGTGCACACAGTTTTGTATTTTCTATTCCTTGCATTTGAAGTATTCCTTGATGACATCTTTGGTCTGAGATTCTTTGCCATAGTCCTTAACTACTACACAACTGCAACCAATGACCTTAGGAGGTTTGCCCTCTCTGTCAGTTTTACAGAGGCCTACCCTTTCTCCAAGTTTCTTGTCATCAACCTTAATTAGGTTGACCTGGTGTTCAGCACAGATGGCCTCTATCAACTTGACATACATAGGCTCATTATAGTTGGATGCAAGCACACAAAGGTGGGCTTGGCGCCTTTTCCTAGATTTCCTGTAGAATGGGTGCCACTAAGAACTTTTGAACTAACATCATCAACTTCTTTCTCGTGCTTGCTTCCCTCAGCTGCGGTATTGCTCCGGCTGCTCCGGCTGCAACAACCCCACAGTACCGAGAGTGCTACACGTACTTGTCTAAGGCTTTGGTAGCTTCGCTAATGCGGCGTGCTAGGCCCTCCTGAATGAGGGCGGTCTTCCTCACCTCTTGGAGAGCGGTATTCACGTCCATCACACCACCAGCAGCAATGGCTTCCTCGGCCATGGCGGTGGGTTAAGGGTGGAGCCGAATCTTGAATACACCCAAGCCTCTCCCTCCACGTGTCCTGGCAGTGGCAGGGAAAGAGATAGTGTTTTTAAGAATATTTATTCCCTCTTAATTGCCCTTGTTGTTTTATTGTTGAAATTGTTATTGTTGTTATTGATGTCGTTGTTGTTGATAGGACAAAGAGAAATGGAGAGAGGAAGGGAAGACAGGGAGAGAAAGATTGACACCTGCAGACCTGCTTCACTGCTTGTGAAGCGACTGCCCTGCAGATGGGGAGCCGGAGCCGGGGTGGGGGTGGGGGCAGGATTCTTATTCTGGTCTTTGCGCTTTGAGCCACTTGTGCTTAACCCGCCGTGCAACCGCCCAAAGGTGCACATAGCATTAAGTGCAGGTACCATCTGGGTTTGAGCCCCTGCTCCCTACTTGCAGGGGGGGACGCTTCACAAGCTGCAAAGTATGTCTGCAGATGTTTCTCTTTCTCTAGCTCATCACCCCCTCTCAATTTCTCTCTGTCCTATCCTAATAAATGCCTTCAGTAGTGCCTTCATTGAGCCGCAGCTCAACCTTGGAGGCAAGGGAAAAAAAAAAAATTGGTGCCAGAGGAAATAGCTCAGCCTGTTAGAACACCAACATGAATGCCTGAGATCCCAGAAGCTAAAGGTTTGATTCTCAATACCAACTCTGATCCTCTTGTTCTCTCTCCTCCTCCTGTCATAATTGACCAGTCTTTAAAAAAATAATTCACAAGATTGTCAGTTCAACATGCAACCAGTAAAACAATGAGGTATTTTACTTTTGTAGTAAGTCTTAAAGTTTTACATTTCCATTTGCAACACTTCATCTAAATTCAGATTTTCTTTTTAATTTTAACCAGAGCACTGTTCAGTTCTGGCTTATGGCTGTTTGGGGGATTGACCCTGGGAATTAAGAGCCTAGGGCTTGAGAGTCTCTTTGCATAACCATTATGCTATAACCCCACCCAATTTAGATTTTTTTAAAAAAAGGGCTGGGTTGGGGGAAGTAGATAGCATAATGGCTATGCAAAGACTCTCATGCCTGAGGCTCCAAAGCCCCAGGTTCAATTCCCCGTACCACCACAAACCAGAGCTGAGCAGTGCTCTGGTAAAAAAAAAAAAACAAAAAAAAACCCCCTATATATACATACATTGACAACATGTGTTTTGTTTTGATATTGCTGGGTTTTTGCTGCTCCAGGCCAACTTTTTTCAGATAGAAAGTGAAACAGAAACAGGAAGAAGGGAAAGACACCACAGCACTGAAGCTTCCCCTAGTGGGGTGGGGGACCAATCTCAAATACAGGTGAGCTATCTTATTGACCCCCCAAAAAAATTAGAGGAAAAAAGAAAAAAATACATATTTTATTTTTCACTTTTATTTTTTTTAAAGCCACAGCGTTGCCTTGGATCAAACCTGAGACTTCTTGTGTGCAAGTCATGCACATTTCTGTGCTAACTGGCCTCAGATAAAATAATGGAGTGGGGGGGGGGGTGTCGGGCGGTAGCGCAGCGAGTTAAGCACACATGGCAGCTCAAGGATCCCGGTTGGAGCCTCCCCACCTGCAGGGGGTCGCTTCATAGCAGGTCTGCAGGTGTCTATCCTTCTCTCACCTGCAGGGGGTCGCTTCATAGCAGGTCTGCAGGTGTCTATCTTTCTCTCCCTTCTGTCTTCCCCATGTCTTTCGATTTCTCTCTGTTCTATCCAACAACAATGACAAGAATAATAATAACCACAACAATGATTTAAAAAAAAACAAGGACAACAAAAGGGAAAAAAGCCTGGCCTCCAGGAGCAGTGGACCCTGGAGGCATCATCATCATCATCATAATGGAGTTCCTTGGTTGTAGAACTCATGTTCAAATGCTCAGTAGCCACATGTGAAGGTATACAGGATGCATGGTGGGTACCAAGAAAATTAGTGGGATGAATAAAGGACTTGGAGCTGTGAGGCTTTTTGAACTCCTTGGTGAAGTCAAGCCTCTTTCTTGGTAGTTGGCTTCTTGACTCCAATTTTTTTCCCTCTGTTTTGTTGCCCTTGTTGTTTTATTATTGTTATTGTTGTTATTGATGTCCTCGTTGTTGGATAGGACAGAGAGAAATGGAGAGAGGAGGGGAAGACAGAGGGGGAGAGAAAGATAGACACCTGCAGACCTGCTTCACTGCTTATGAAACGACTCCCCTGCAGGTGGAGAGCAGGGGGCTTGAACCGGGATCCTTATGCTGGTCCTTGCGCTTCGGGCTAGATGCACTTAACCCGCTGTGCGCTACCACCCGATCCCTTCTGACTCCAATTTCCAATGTGTACTGTTGAGGTTAAGTGAGTGTGAGTGTGTCTGTAGCTGTGAGACGTCTTTATTGCGCACTCTTTTCTAACATCCAGTGACTAATCCTAATCTCATCTCCAGGCAAACTTGTTTTCTAATTGCCTGGGCTGAGCTTCTTCCAAATTTTTGAGATACCTGCCTGCCCCAATAAGAGATTGGAGTGTCATTGGGATGAAATTAAATGAAGTAAATGGGAGAGGGGTCTTAATGTTATGCTGTAGACACATGCCAAAGACTTGATTAACTCCTGAAATTTTGTAATTGTGCATAAAATGTTTGCATTTTTCTGATGAAGATTGTCCTTACCTTTCATATTCTAAAGGGGATCAAATTAAAACAAACAAACAAAAAGCCTTTAGACCATTAGGGCAAAGAGAACCCCTCTAAGAAAATGGGACACAAGATTCGGTCAGATAGACTTATCCTATTTCTTGTTTCTCCAGATGTGAGATAGCCTGAGCATTGGAAGCCCGATGGGTGGGGTGGGGGGCAGGGGAGAGGTGAAAGATCTAATCTGGAGAGATCTCCATTTAATCCTAGTTCCTCTGCTGGAGATGAAAGTCCAGGTCTGATTCTTGATAAGGGGCCTCTGGGAGTTGGAGCCCCAAGCTAGACAAGATTGCCAAAACCCTATAGCTGCTGCCTGCCAGGCTTTTTTTTTTTTTTTTTTTAAATTAAAAAGGATACTACGTGTGTGTGTGTGTGTGTGTGTGTGTGTGTGTTGGGGGTGATGGTGGTGGTGGTGGTGGCATCTATAGCTTGATAGAGATGGTATTTTCCTCACTATGTATGAAGGAACGGGTTTGTAGGCAACTAAAAACAGAACGTCTAGTGTGTTTTCCTGAAACTTCCTCCCTGAAACCTGGAGTCTTTCTCCTTTTGACTAGAGCACTGCTCAGCTCTAGTTTATGTTGGTGTTGGGGGAATGGAAACCTTCAGGTCTAAGAGTCTGTTTCACAGATGTCTGTGCTAGCTCCTTGGCCCTACAATGTGCACTGCACTATCTCCAAGGAGACCCATTTTGAGAAGGATCCTGTCTGTGTATCTGTTTTTCTTTCCATTAAAATCCCAGGTCCCTTTCTAAGACTTGGATTTTTTTTTTTTTTGGATTTTTTTCTAATAAAATAGAAAGCGCTGGTGTTGTATGGCCTTGGTGTCCCCCCCCCCCACTGTCTAAAAAAGCAACCTGGAACAGTGAAGTCCTGGATATGAACCCCCCTTAAAAAAAATACAAACACTAGTAGGAAAATGTCATTAATTTGGACTGTTACATTGGTACCTATGAGTAACTTCAAAACTGCAGAAAATGATATATATAGGATAGAGACATAGAAATTGAGAGGGGGGAGAGAAGAGAGCTAGAGAGTCTGTAGGCCTGCTTTACCACCTCTAGTGAAGGAAGCTTTTACCCTGCAGGTGGGGACCAGAGGCTTAAACCCAGGTCCGTACATTTTGAAATCTATGTTTACTCTATTGGATGTGCTGCCACCTGGTCCCACAATTGCTATTTTATTTTCAATTTTTTTTACTTTATTTCAGGGACTCAATTAGGTTTTTTAAAAGATAGGTTAATTTTAAAATGAGAGAGTGACCAGAGCTTTGTTCTTTCTTTTCTGATCTATAGTGGTTTGGGCATTGAACCTGGGCCTTAGGCATGAAAATATAGTATGCAATTGCTTTCCTCCCTAGCCCTAGAGTTATTATTGCTGTTGTAGATGTCGTTCGTTGTTGGATAGGACAGAGAGAAATGGAGAGAGGAGGGGAAGACAGAGAGGGGGAGAGAAAGACAGACACCTGCAGACCTGCTTCACAGCCTGTGAATCGACCCCCCTGCAGGTGGGGAGCCGGGGGCTCGAACTGGGATCCTATGCTGGTCCTTGAGCTTTACGCCACATGCGCTTAACCCGCTGCACTACTGCCCGACTGCCCCCAAGACTTACTTTTTATTCTTTTGTGTTGCCCACATCTTGCAGTTTTACCAGAGACCTTTTCATTCAGAGAGACATTAGAGCACCAGAACTTTCTCCAGTGCCATAGCACCTCCCATGTGGTACTGGATGTGGGACCTGGGTTGGCACATGGCAAGGCATGCATGCTACCAGTTAGCTATCTCTCCGGCCTTGCAATTCTTTCTTTGAAGAAAACCTTTTTATTTGGGAAGAACTATAAACTAAAAGAGTTCTCATAACTGCCCATTGTCTGGCTTTAAAAGAATTCAACACAGTGTTTTCATTTTTCCCCTTCCACTACCAAATTGTTTTGAAGCAAATCCTAGACATATAATTTAATCTAGATTTTTTTTAAAAGATGAGAGATCATAGCACTACTACTGTTATGCTGTGCTGGGAATTAAATTGGGGTGGGGGGGCAGGGCTCATCTCAGGTTTGCAGAGTGTGTGTTCTGTGTTCTACCCAGTGAGCCAGCTCCCTAGCTGCAGCTAATTTAAAAAAGAAAGAAAGAAAAGTTGATTTTATTTGTTTTGAGACAGATTTTGTTATGTATGGGAACTTGAATCTGGGTGTTTGGATGTGCAAGCCCAATGCAGAATTTAGGGGACCGGAGAGATAGCTCACCAGGTAGGATGAATGAATACCTTGCCGTGCTTTAGTAGACCCATGACTCTGTGGGAGATATGAAAGGCACTAGAGGAAGCTTCTGTGGTGTGGTCTGTCTTTGTCTGTCTAACTGAATGGAAAACTTCAAAGAAACAAAGAAAAAAAAAACTTAGAGCAGCGCTTTTTAAAAATCAGCCCAGAGGGGAATTGGGTGGTAGTGCAGTGGGTTAAGCACAGGTGGCGCAAAGTGCAAGGACCGGCATAAAGATCCCGGTTCGAGCCCCCATCCCCACCTGCAGGTGAGTCACTTCACAGGCGGTGAAGCAAGTCTGCAGGTGTCTATCTTTCTCTTCCCCTCCTTTCTCCATTTCTCTCTGTCCTATCCAACAACGACATCAGTAACAACAACAATAATAATTACAACAATGAAGAACAACAGGGGTAACAAAAGGGGGGAATATATATATATATATATATATATATATATATCAGTCCAGAAGGTGACTCAGTAGTAAGTAGGGCATGAAGTCCTGAGTTTATTCCCCAGCATGTGATACTGATCCTTTGTCTCCTTCTACCTCTCACTAGTAGATCTTTAAAAATTAACTTTTTTTTTTTTTTGCCTAACTGCAAATATGCAAGTAGAAAAGTAATTGTTAGTTTAAGGTACCTGAGATGGGATATTTTTTTACTTTATTGGAGGACAGCACACATACACTGTTGTATGAAACTTTCTCCCCTTCTTCCTCTTCTCCCCTGCTTCCTTTTCCTTCTTAGATAGGAGAGGGAGGGAGGGAGGGAGGGAGGGAGGGAGAGGGAGAGGGAGAGGGAAAGGGAGAGGATGTCTAAGTGAGCTATCTTGCCAGTCTCTATCCATGTCCCCCTAGTCTGCTGTGCCCCCTGTTCCACTCCAGCTGTTTACCTCCAGCTGTTTTGATAACAGGCTTTCATGATTGAGGCTTGGAGATCAGAGATCACAGGTTCAGCTTTGGCACCACTGTAAGCCAGGGCAGAGCAGAGCAGTTATCTGGTCAAAGAATTGAAAAGAGGGAGAGATGGGGGCTAACATTACCATTCATGATGACTGAGCAGTTCAAGCTCCCAGTTCCCACTGGCAGCAGGAAAGCTTCTCAAGTAGTCGAGCACTACTACAGGTGTGTGTGTGTGTCCCCCATCAAAACAGGGACTGGGCAGTGTCACATATTTTATAGAATGTTTACTTGCCTTTTCTGAGCAATGGCTCTTGGTTAGGAGCTCTAGACTCTGTTTACCTGTAAGGCAGAGACACAGTACTGGAGTAGATGGATTATAACCACCCACACTGTCACTGGGAGATAGATGGGGATAGAGGTGGGATTCCAGGTGGTGGTATTTCTCATTGCTTCTCCAGCATTGCAGGAGCCTACATATTTTAACCATGGTTTCCTTCAAGCTGAGCAGCCCATGCTGGCTTTGTTTGCCTACTGCCTCCATGCTTGTTGGTCTACATGTAAGGTTTTTGGGGACTGGGACCAGGGGATAGCCCATACTCCATGGCAGGCACCCTTCCCTGGTTCCCTTCTTTCTGTCTTCACAAAACACCATTTTCTCTCTCTTCCCTCCCTCCCTTCCTTCCTCTCTTCCTTCCTTCTTCCTTTTTAAGATTTTATTGGGAGTCGGGCGGTAGCGCAGTGGGTTAAGCACACATGGCAACAAATGCAAGGACCGGTAAGGATCCCAGTTCAAGCCCCCGGCTCCCCACCTGCAGGGGAGTCGCTTCACAGGTGGTGAAGCAGGTCTGCAGGTGTCTGTCTTTCTTTCCCCCTCTCTGTCTTCCCCTCCTCTCTCCATTTCTCTCTGTCCTGTCCAACAACGACGACATCAATAACAACAACAGTAAAAACTACAATGATAAAACAACCAGGGCAACAAAAAGGAATAAATAATTTTTTTTTTTAAAAAAAAGATTTTATTTATTAGTGAAAAACACAGGAGGAGAAAGAATCAGACGAGAAAGAGCCAGACATCACTCTGGTACATGTGCTGCCAGGGATTGAATTCAGGACCTCATGCTTGAGAGTCCGATGCCTCCTGGGCCACAAAACACTGTTTTCCACAGGAGCAAAGAGGTAATGAATCAGTGTCCTCTTAGCTTCCATCTGGACCCCTCAAGCCCTCAACACACTGCTCTTGCTCAGCCCTCACTGTTCCTTCCATACATGCTTGTGGGGTGAGTGAGCTCCCAGGGGTCCTGAGAAAAGGGAGTACAGTTTCAGCATTGCCCCATGTGTTTGAGGCCTGAAAGAAATTAGGTAGCATTGTACTTAATAGAAACCAGACATAGGGGCTAAAAAGACAAAAGACTCTTCCTGACCTGTTGTGTTTTTGTCAGGGTTGGGACCTTTGCTGAAAAGTTGGAGACCCGAGGGGCCTGGAGTGGGTTCCCAGCATTTGGTGTGTGCCCTAGAGGGGTGGGTGAGTCTCTGCCTATTGGGGGTGGAGGGTGCTTTTCCTTTTATTGGCTGGGTGGCCCTGTCCTCCTCCCCCTCCTTCTCCTGAAACATTCCAGACATTCCAGACTGCCATGGCTTTCAGGATATGGATTAACATCCCTAGCAGAGATTTGATTTCACCACTGCCATTCCCTCCCTGACACTCCCCACCCGAAAAGAAAGCCCCTAAAACCAGGAATTTGAAGTACGTGGAGGTGTTTTTGACCTTTGACATGAGATTAGACCGAGGGACCATATTGAAAGCTCTTCAAACAGAGCCTCCTGCTCTGGCATTGCTTTGAGCCCCCATTGATTTGAACTCTCAGGCAAGTCACTTCCGCCTGGCCTCCCTGCCCTTCAGAAGAATACCCTTGTGTTATGTTCTCGGGAGCCTTATCAGAGTTAAGCTAACCCTGAGTTCTCAGTCTTCTGATGCTTTGATGGCTTCTTTCACTCTCTAGTAGTTTAACTGTAAATGTTCCCGTGTTTTCTTTCCACTTGTTAAACCCAGTGGGTTGTGTGGGAAACCCCTTCAGAAGGGCAGATGCCTCAAATTGAATCACAAGATGGAACATGCTGTGGGATCCAGGGAACCTGGAACTGGACTTGTTTGTTTCTGATCCCTACTGTTTTGTCCTATTGTAGTTTTGAGCTCCTTAGATCAACTTGACCAAATTAAAGATGAGAGCCTAAAGTTTCTTCGCTTAACCAACCCTTGCCCTGGCCCTATCATAATTACTCCATTCTTAAAAGAGATTTCCTTCACCAATAAAGAGTTTTCACTATCAGAGATAGAAAGGGATCTTAGAGACCTTTGCATTTAATTCTCTCCTCAATCCCATGTGTATTCAGCGTCCCTCGCCCTACCTCCACGAGAACTAACAGGACCCTATTGCATAGAAATACCAAGGCCTGAGGCTTCACGTGAATATCCTGCCAGGCAATTTAAAGGACTGAAATGAGGCTATCTTGTATCTTGTCTCCCCTTGACTTAGGAATTTGTGATCAAGGGTATGTAAAGACAGAAATGACAATTAACCAGCCTAGATCAAGTCAATTAAAATGCTTTCAATCCAAGGAATGGATTATTGAATTGGGAGGTCCACAGTTGCCTTGGGAGTCAACTTTGAACCTAAAGCCTTCCTCTGTGAAAGATTACATTAAAAAAGAAAGATTGAAAGAGACTAGAGAAATAGTTCACTGGGATAGTGTACTCAATCCAGATTGTCCTCTCAAGCATGAGGTATTGAGTTTAAGTGATGGTCTGGCTCTCTCGTCTCTCTCTTCATTAATAAATAAATAAACCTAAAAATAATAAAAAGATATACAGCGAGAGAAAGAAGAGACATGAAGCACTTCTCAAGAAACTTCCTTGTGTAGTGCTACATGTGGCTGGGGGTAAGGAACCTGGGTCCTTGAGCGTGGTAAATCATGTGCTTTACTGGTTAGGTTATCTCCTGGTCCTGAAGTTTATTCCCCCCCCCCCCCACTCCCTGAAGATTACTTTTTTTTTGAAAAATATTTTATTCATTTTCATGAGAGCAAGCTAGTGCTCTCTGTCATATAATGGTGCCAGGGATTGAACCTTAGGCCTCTGGGGCCTAAGACATGAAAGCCTAGTGTGCAACCTCTAGGCTATTTCTTCTATTAGATTACATTAAAAAAATAACCCCCCCCAAAAAAAAAAAACTGGCACAGGTAAAACTTCTCATCTCCCTATAGTGGGAATCTATAAGACACCTAAGATAGAGACACACTAGAGCATCCCATAGGACCCATGTGCTGTTATGGTTCTAACTTGCATGACATGTATGGCAAGGTAAGTGAGTTTTCCTCCTGGAAGACTATTTTAAAAAAAGATTTATTTATTTACTAATGAGGGAGAGAGAGAGGGAGGGAGGGAACCAGAGTATCACTGTGGTGCAAATGCAACAATACCCATGAGTATTTAGGTCCAGTGGTTTATTTTTTCTTTTTCTTTTTTGCCTCCAGGGTTATCGCTGGGGCTAGGTGCCTGCACTAGAATCCACTGC
Organism: Erinaceus europaeus; assembly: GCF_950295315.1. Taxonomy (NCBI): domain Eukaryota; kingdom Metazoa; phylum Chordata; class Mammalia; order Eulipotyphla; family Erinaceidae; genus Erinaceus; species Erinaceus europaeus. Next base: position 53,618,456 of record NC_080173.1, read on the forward strand.
TCCTGGAGGCTATCTTTTCCCTTTTTGTTTCCCTTGTTGTTATTGTTGCTGTTGGATAGGACAGAGAGAAATTGAGAGCGATGAGGAAGGGGGGGGGGAGGGACGAGAATAAAAGAAAAGAAAGACACCTGTGGTGGCGCAGTGGCTAAGGCACTAGACTCTCAAGCATGAGGTCCTGAGTTCAATCCCCGGCAACACATGTACCAGAGTGATAACTGGTTCTTTCTCTCT